>NC_091469.1:493667146-493967146 GCF_036971445.1 Narcine bancroftii
TATAAACAGAGTGGAGAGAGTGCAGAGAAGGTTTACCAGAATGTTGCCTGGGTTTAAGCATCTGGAGTATGGGGAGAGATTGGACAGATTGGGTCTTTATTCTTTGGAGCGTAGAAGGTTGAGAGGGGATTTGATAGAAGTATTTAAGATTATGAAAGGGATAGACAGAATGGATGTGGATAGACTATTTCCGTTAAGAGGAGGAAAGTTTAAAACAAGAGGACATGAGTTAAGAATTAAGGGGCAGAGGTTTAGAGGTAACATGAGGGGGAACTTCTTTACTCAGAGAGTGGTAGCTGTGTGGAATGATCTTCCGGGAGAAATAGTGGCGGCGGAGTCAATTGTATTATTTAAGAAAAGGTTGGACAGGTATATGGATGAGAAGAAGATGGAGGGTTATGGGCATTGTGCAGGGAGGTGGGACTAGAAAGGGGTGTTTGGTTCGGTGCGGACTAGAAGGGCCTAATGGCCTGTTTCCGTGCTGTAATTGTTATGTTATGTTATATTGTTGGGAAATGGAGCGAGCTCGGGAGAGAGCAATGTTTTGTCCTGAGCCTTTTTCTCGATGCGAGGGAAGGTTTGAGATGTTCCACACCAATCAGCCTGGTTCTTGATGGCTTGGAGTGGGGGCTGAGAATGAGATGCAGGGGGGGACCATCAAAGGGAGGTCGATAAGCAGGGCAGACGTTTATCAGTTCGTTTGTTCACCTAGTTACCATTGCAACATGGGGTGAGTGGAAACACTGCTCCAAACTGTGTTTGTTGCAAAATAGTTGAGGAGATGTTTACCCTTTACCTATGTGAAGCATCTGGGTGTAGAAGGGGGAGGTCGTTCTTGAAAACTTGCAGACGGCAACTACAAAACTCAGAGGGAGAAGATGAAGTATGAAAGTAGCGCGCAAATACAAATGTAAAGAATAAAAGAGAGAAGGGTTAGAGATTGGAGTTGGATGAACTCCGGATTATTCGGGAGACAGAGGGGGTGATTGGCAGGAGTTACAGGGACGCTATCACACGTAGGAGGCAGGAGGAGAGTAAATGTGTGACAGTCAGGAGAGGGAAAGGGAAGAGACAGTTCATGGCTGCCCTATGGCCATTATCCTCAATAACAAGTATACCATTTTGGATACTGATGGGGGTGGGGGACCTACTGGGGACAAGCCATGGAGATCAGGTCTCTGGCACAGATTCTGGACCTGTGGCTAAGAAGGGAAGGGAGGAGAGGAGGCGAGCTGTAGTGATAGGGGATTTCATCGTTAGGGGAGAGATAAGAGGTTCTGTGGAGGAGATCAAATATCCCAGGTGGTCTGTCGCCACTATGGTGCCAGGGTCTAAAATATCTCAGATCGAGTTTACGGCATTCTCAGGAGAGGGGCGGTGGGCAGCCAGATGTTGTGGTCCATGTAGGGACCAATGACGTGGGTTGGAAGAGTGAGGAGGTCCTGCAAGGAGAGTTCAGGGAGTTAGGCACTAGGTTGAAGGACAGGACCTCCAGGTTAGTGATCTCAGGATTGCTGCCCATGCCACGTGCTAGTGAGGTTAGAAATAGGAGATAATGCAGCTTACCACGTGGCTAAAGACGATGTGGGGGGAGGGCTTCAGGTTTCTGGATCATCGGGCTCTCCCAGGGAAGGTGGGACGTGTTCCGACGGGATGGTTTACATCTGAACTGGAGGGGACTGATATCCTTGCGGGAAGGTTTGCTGGTGCTGGGCCAGTAGGTTTAAATTAGATTTGCAGGGGGAGGGGAACCAGAGTGATAGAGCAGATAGAGGAGAGGAGGAGGGAAAAGATGATGTGAAAATTACATGCACCGTTAGAGTCACCGGGTTGTACGTGGTGAAAATGCTCTCAGGTGCATCTAGTTCAGTGCAAAGAGTGTTGTAGGAAAGGCAGACGAGTTTAGAGCGTGGATTGGCATGTGGGATTATCACATGGTGGCCATTAGTGAAACTTGGTTACAGGAGGGGCAGGACTGGCAGCTCAATGTTCCAGGCTTCAGTTGCTTCAGACGAGATAGAACAGGGAGCGATGAAAGGGAGGAGTGGCACCACTCGTCAGGGAAAATATCACAGCTGTGCTCAGGCAGGACAGACCAGAGGGCTCGGCTACTGAGGCTATATGGGTGGAGTAAAAACACGACGCTGGAGAAACTCAGCGGGTTGAACTGTGAACTTTATGCAGCAAACATAAAGATACAGAACCAATTTCTGGCTTGAGCCTTCATAACGGTCGGGAAAAATGTCTGCAGGAGACTGAACAAAATGGTGGGGTGGAGGGGCAGGTGGAAGAGCACAGGCCCGCGGGTAGGAGGGAGGGAGGGCACAGCAGAAATGGGGGGAAGTGGGATGGCTCTGTGAGGGAAGGGGGTGGAGAGCTGGAGGGATGGGAAGGGTAGGAAGATTGGAGACCATCAGAAACCCGAGAAGTCGGATGTTAATGCCGTCCAGACGGAAGATCAGGTGGTGTTCCTCCAATTTACAGGTGGTCTGGTGGGATAGTACATGAGGCCATGGACAGACGTGTGGCTATGGGAGTGGGATGCAGAACTGAAGTAGTTGGCCCCTGGGAGGTCCTTGTCACTGGTGCGGATGGGGTTAATGTGCTCAGAGAAGTGATCTCCCAGACTGTGCCCAGTCTCCTTGATGTAGAGAAGGCCACAACAGGAACACCTGTGTGGGCAGGTGGAGCTGGGACCCATGGCTACTCCTTTGAATTGTAGAAAGTGAGATGAGTCACAGGAGAAGCTATTGAGGGTGGGAACAAGTTCTGCCCGATGGAGGAGGGAGGGGGAGGACAGAGAATGGTTGGGTCTGTGGTAAAGAAAGAAACAAAAGGCTTTTGTACAGGGGATGGAGGTGTGTAGTTCATGGTCGAGTGAAATTGTGGAGAGGGGTGAGGGAGTGGAGGGGTGGGGGTGAGGGAGTGGAGGGGTGGGGTGAGGGAGTGGAGGGGTAGGGGTGAGGGTGTGGAGGGGTGAGGGTGTCTGAGGGAGAGGGTGTGGAGAGGAATGATGGTGAGTGAATGAGGGGAGTGAGGGTATGAAGGGAACGGAGGGGGTGAGGGTGTGTGAGTGTGAGGATGTGGAGAGGAGGGGAGGGGTAAGGGTGTTTGAGGGGAGGGAGGGTGGCAGGGTGAAGAGGGGATGGAGTTGGGATGAGGGAAGGTCTCCCACCCGAGTGAGGGTCATTTCTTCCCCCAGCCCCGTGAGAAGGGACGGATGAGGTTCCACAAGCTGCAGAACGTGGGCATCGCGCTGGATTACCTGAAGCACCGGCAGGTACAGGGACTAGCTGGATGGGTGATCCCTGCGGGTCTCTCCCCAAGCTGAGGGGTCCGTATCCCTGTCCCTGGGGGGTCTCTCTCTCAAACCACGTGGGGCCCTCTCCACATGACGGGAACCCCCTCTCCCCATGCTGGACTCCATCATCCGTGGGCTGGGCCCCCTCTCCTCATGGCGGGAACCCCCTGTCCCCATGCCAGAACTCCTTCTCCCCATGCCTGGACCCTCTCTTCGCATGCCAGGACCTCCTCTCCCCAGGCTAGGACGTCTTCTCCCCCTCCTGCGACCCATCCTCCCCGTGACAGGGACCCCCTCTCCCCCTCCTGGAGCCTTCTACCCCTATGGCAGGACCCTAGGTATGGCCACTCTAACCTTGATTCCCACAGGTCCGCCTGGTGAACATCCGAAATGATGACATCGCCGATGGGAACCCCTAAACTCACCCTGGGGCTAATCTGGACCATCATCCTGCACTTCCAGGTCAGTGCACGTCCCGAACCCTGACTGATGGTCACTGCATGTCCCGGACCCCCATCTGGTGGTCAGTGCGTGTCACGGACCTTCGGTCCTATGGTCAGTGTGTGTGCATCCCCTCTCCTCCCACTCCCTTCCCTAACTCTCCTCTAACTCTCCCCTCCCTCTCCCTTCTCTGCCTCCCCTCTCCCCCTCCCTCTCCCTTCCACGTCTCCCTTCCCCACTGAACGTCTCCCTTCCTCTCTCTTACCCACCACTCCCCTCTCCCTCCCTCTCCCTCCCTTGCCTCCCCTCTCCCTCCCTCTCCCTTCCACGTCTCCCTTCCCCACTGAACGTCTCCCTTCCTCTCTCTTACCCACCACTCCCCTCTCCCTCCCTCTCCCTCCCTTGCCTCCCCCTCCCTCCCTCCCTCTCCCTTCCTCATGTCTCCTTCTCCCTTCCCCGCCTCCCCTCCCCTCTCCCTCCCTCTCTTCGGCCTACCCCTCTCTCCACCCTCCCCTCCCACTCAGAATCAGAATTTATTGTTGTGTAGCAGCGTCGGAGAAAACTCTGCCAAAAATTACATTTAAAATAAATAAATCAGTGCAAAGGGAAGAGAAAGTGAGGGGTTGGTTGTCCGTTGAGGAATCTGATGGGGGTGGGGGAAGCCGTCCTTGTGCCGTTGGGGACTTGTCTTTAGGCTCCTGTACCTTTTCCGCCCGATGGTAGCAGATTGAAGAGGGCCCGGCCTGGCTGGGTTCTTTGAGGACAGAGGTTGCTTTATTAAGACCCCGCCTCATGTAGGTGCTTTATTAAGACGACGGAGTGAAGTCGGGAGCCTGTGATGTCACAGCCGAGTTAACAACCCTCGGGAGTTTTTTCTTGTCCTGAGAGTTGGCGCCTCCACACCAGGCAGTGATGTAACTGGCCAGAATGCTCTCCATAGTCCTCCTGTGGAAGTTTTCCAGAGTCTTTGGTGACACCTGACAAAGTCCAATCGCTGGCGAACCTTCTTTGTGATTGCATCAACGTGGAGGCTCCAGGACAGATCCTCGGAGATGTTGGCACCCAGGAATTTGAAGTTCTTGACCCCTCTCCACTACTGAGCCCACGATGGGGACTGGATCGTGTTCTCCTGACTTCCTCCTGAAGTCCACGATCAGTCCCTTCATTTTGCTAACACTGAGCACAAAGTTGTTGTTGTTTGTAGCAACGCAAAGAACAGACCCATCCTCCTCCTGTGCATGTGACCTGACCCATCCTCCTGTACACGTGACCTGACCCATCCCCCTCCTGTACACGTGACCTGGCCCATCCCCCTCCTGTACACGTGACCTGGCCCATCCCCCTCCTGTACACGTGACCTGACCCATCCCCCTCCGGTACACGTGACCTGACCCATTCCCCTCCAGTACACGTACAGACCCTGACCCATCCTCCTCCTGTACACGTGACCTGGCCCATCCCCCTCTGGTACACGTGACCTGGCCTATCCCCCTCCGGTACACATGACCTGACCCATCCCCCCTCTGGTACACGGGCTTATTGTGATTCTGCCGACCACTGTGGTGTTATCGGCAAACCTTCCTTCTGGTTTTCTCTCCATAGGATGGTGATGGTTCCTTTCAGTTAGTTTGGGGGTGTTTTTATATGAGGATACCCCCACTCCTCAGAAAGGAACAGCATGTGTGTGAATGGATTTAGGTGAGTAGGGGGTTGCACAGGTCTAGACCCACTCTCTTGACATCCCCTCCTGGATCCAGCAGCATGGTGAGGTCCAAGACGCCTGGGGAAGATCTGTTGCAGTGAATGGCCAGACCAAGCTTCAATGAAAGGGATGCCCTTTCTGCACTTCACGGCATGTGTTTGCTCGATGGCCATTGACCCTACAAGAGGGTTCTTCCGCCTTCGAGAGGTCTTGTTTTACATCCTGCAGGGTGTCTAACCACCCTCCGCACCAGGCAAGCCTGGTGGGGGAGAGGTTTAGTCACTGACCACCTGACCATGCGACAGGTAGTACTGGGTTACCTGGTACCAGTAGCACTCAAACGAGTGACCTGAGACAATTTATAGATAGCACTGGAATTGTGCCTGGCCACCCCCCCCCCCTCCACTTCCCTCTCCTCCCCCCTCCCCTCCCTTCTTTCTCCACTCCACCCATCCCTCCCTTCCCTCTCCATCCCTCCCTCACCTCTCCACCCCTCCCCCTCTCTAACCCTCCCTCCCAACTCCAAACTCCCTTTCCTCCCATCGCTCCCTTCCCTTCTCCACCCCCCCTCCCCTGAAGCGTGCCCCCGGTTCCCTCCCTGGGCCCTGTCGAGGTTGGAGCAGGGGGTTGTAGTTGGTCCATTTGGCCGTGACCAGGTTGTGCAGCGCGAGGACTGGGCAATGTGGCAGGAGCTATGACCCTGTGTCTTGTGTCGGTAGATATCGGACATCCAAGTGAGCGGTCAGTCAGAAGATATGACGGCCAAGGAGAAGCTGCTGCTGTGGTCACAGAGGATGGTGGAAGGTTATCGGGGCCTGCGCTGCGACAACTTCAGCAGTAGCTGGAGGGACGGCAAACTCTTCAATGCTGTGATTCACCGTCACAGGTATGGGGCTGACACCCCAAGCAGGTGTGCACACCCCTCACACACCCACCCTCACACACCCCTCACACACCCACCCCTCACACATCCACCCACCCACCCACACACCCACCCACCCACACACACACCTCTCATACTCACACCCCTCACACACACACACACTCACCCACCCAGACACACACCACCCCACACACACACATCCTTTACACACCCTAGACATACACCCTCACACTCCCACACCCACCCACCCACTCACACTCCCACACCCACCCACCCACTCACACACACACCCACTCACACACACACCCCACTCACACACCCACCCCCCACTCACTCACACACACTCACACACCCACACCCACCCATCCACTCACACTCCCACACCCACCCACCCACACCACCCACACACTCACACTCCCACACCCACCCACCCACTCACCCCACCCACTCAAACACACACTCACCCACTGTAGTGTGCGTCGAAAGAACCAAAGACTTATTGATCCAAACCAAGGCTTTTATTAACTAAAAGACTGGAGCATATCACAAGTAGGTCGACCAGTCCAGAATGGCCTGGTCTGGCTAGGAGCAATCCTTTAAGACCTGCCAGTAGGTGGGGCTACACTCTCAGCCAATCACAGTCATCCTGCACGACCATCTGTACATAGACACATTGGTGATAGAATCTGTACGATCACATTCACCCCTTCTTTGAGAACCGACACCAGGGTGGATGGGAGGTTAAGGGCTTGTACCGGTCAGGGGCCTGACCATCCGGCGTGACCGCCATGGCACCGGGATTGGGGTCACCAGAGTCATGTCACCGGATGCGGCCACTGCTTCGCTCAATTCCCCAATGGCGTTGTCGACTGTCTGGCCTGAGCTGGTGGGGTGGTGCTGGTTCCTCTGTTCAAGCACATGACCTGGGGGAGAAGGAATAGTGGGAGGTTGGGTTAAAGGCACTGCTGTGTCTGATCCGGCTTGGGCTAGGTCCTTTACCGAGACTGTGTCCTCCTGTCCGTCCGGGTACTCAATGTAGGCATAATGCAGGTTCGCATTACTCGGTCAACCAAGGGGTCGTTCTTAGAGTACCGGACGTGGCGTCGTAAAACGACTGGACCGGGAACCGTGAGCCATGCAGGTATGGTCGTACCCGACTCGGATTTCCTCGGGAAAGAGAACATCCTTTCATGGGGGGTGGCATTGGTCGCGGTGCATAGGAGGGAGTGGATGGAGTGTAGGACACTAGTGAGCGCATCCTGCCAGCGAGAGGTGGGGAGACCTTTGGATTGGAGGGCAACCGTAACCACTTTCCAGTCGGTGGCATTCTCTCTTTTGCGTGGGTTATAGCTGGTGGTCCTGCTTGAAGCAATACCACGCTCCAGAAGGTACTGCCGCAGCTCTGCGCTCATAAACGAGGACCCCCTGTCACTGTGGATGTAACTGGGATACCCGAAGATGGTGAAGATGCTGTGCAGGGCCTCTATAATTGAGGAGGCAGTCATGTCCGAGCAGGGCACAGCGAACGGGAAGCAGGAGTACTTGTCGATGGCCGAAAGGATGTAGGTGTTACGGTTGGTCGACGGTAGGGGCTCCTTGAAGTCTACGCTGAGACGCTCAAAGGGGTGGGTGGCTTTGATGACGTGGGTGTTCTCCAGACACAAGAAGTGGGGCTTGCCCTCAGCGCACACCAGGCAGGCTCGGTTCATGGAGCGAATCTCCTCGACCGTGTAGGGCAGGTTGTGAGCCTTAACGAAGTGCGTGAACCTAGTGACCCCTGGATGACAGAGCTCCTCATGGAGTTTCTGCAGCCTGTCCAGTTGTATGTTGGCACAAGTCCCCCTGGAGAGCGTACCTGGCGGATCATTGAGGTTACCTGGCCGATACAGTAGGTCATAATTAAAGGTGGAGAGCTCGATTCTCCACCTGGTGATTTTGTCATTCTTGATTTTACCTCGCTGGGTATTGATAAACATGAAGGAGACCGTGCGTTGGTTGATCAGTAGCGTAAAGCGCCTGCCAGTGAGGTAGTGTCTCCAACAATGTACTGCTTCGACTGTGGCCTGGGCCTCTTTCTCGACAGAGGAGTGTCGGCTCTCAGAACCCTGAAGGGTTCTGGAGAAGAAGGCTACCGGCCGGCCGACCTGGTTCAAAGTGGCCGCCAGTGCAAAGTCGGACGCATCGGTCTTGACTTGGAACAGAATCGACTCGTCGATTACATGCAGCGTTGCAGCAGCGATGTCCAATTTGATGCGGTCGAAGGCCGCTCTGGGTTCAGTTGACAGGGGGGGAAGGAGGTGGTCTTAATGAGTGGCCGTGCCTTGTCAGCATAGTGTGGAACCCATTGGACATAGTAAGAGAAAAAGCCCAGGCAACGTCTGAGATCCTTCTGGGTGTGGTGGGGGGGGGGGGGGGGGGTGGGTGGCGTCCATGAAGGGATGGATGCGGTCAGGGTTGGCATCACCACCCTGTTCTCCACCACACAACCCAGAATTGCGAGCTGAGTGGTCCGGAAGACACACTTGTCGAAATTGTAGGTCAAGTGCAGCTGAGTTGCAGTCTGAACAAATTTCTCAAGGTTGACATCTTGATCCTTTGTGTCATGGCCTCAGATGGTGACATTGTCCGGATACGGGAAAGTAGCAGTTAGCCCATTCTGGTCCACCATCCGGTCCATTTCCCGCTGGAAGACCGCGACGCCATTTGTGACCCCAAAGGGTAACCTGAGGAATTGATACAGCCGCCCATTTGCTTCGAAGGCTGTGAATGGTCGGTCTTCTCGTCGGATCGGGAGCTGATGGTAGGCTGAACATGTCAATGGTGGAAAATACACAGTATTGGGCGATCTGATTCACCACATTCGTGATCCGTGGAAGGGGGTACGCATCCAGGAGCATCAAGTGGCTATAGTCAACCACCATCCGCGGCTTCTCCCCGTTTTTAACAACCACTACCTGGGTCCTCATGGACTTGAATTAGGTTCGATAATGTCTTCATCCAGCAGTCTGCACACCTCATTTGTGATAAATTTCCTGTGTTCAGAACTATATTGCCGGCTTTTGGTGGTCACAGGCTTCCAGCCAGGGGCGAGAATTGTGAAAAGTGCCGGTGGAGCAATTCAGAGGGTGGAGAAACTACAGGTGAGGCCCCAGGGCGCGGGAGGTTCCCGGGGTGGAGTGGTTACAGACAGAGAGTGGAGCGTGAGGCCCCCCAAAGTGCAGGGAAATGGTTTGAAACTAGCACTGAAAATCCAGTCCCAGCAGTGCAGGAAATAGTTTGAAGTCTGTGAATGTGATGCCCTGGACTTTCAGGGTCGCCACGCAGTACCTCTTTACCCCAGTCAAGTGCGATCTGGTCACCAATGAAATTCTCTGTGTAGTGGGGAGAATAGTTAGTCCGCAACAGTGGGCCAGGTCCGTGCAGATAAGACTGTCAGTTGACCCAGAGTCAAATAAGCAAGAGGTATAGTGTCCATGCACGTTAATCAGTTCCATTGCTTTTGTGAGGGGTTGGGGGAAGTCCTGGTCGAGGGTTATTGATGCAGAGACTTGTAATGAGGACAGTGGAGACCTGCGTGATGACGTCACACAAACAGTGGGACCTGGAAAAACAGTGCCAGGGAGGTGGTGTTGCTGCCTGCAGCCAACGGTAAGTGTTGGGGGTCACTGCTTGCCGTCGGCAGTGGGGCGGTCAGCGGTAGTGGGTCCCTGGTTGGCAGCGTCGGGTCCCCGGTCAGCAGCGTCGGTTGGTACCGGGTTGGCATCGTCGGTTGTGGTGGCAGGTCCCCGGTTGACAGCAGCGGCGGGTCCCTAGTCGGTAGCGGCGGTGATTACCTGGTCAGCTGCCTCGGTGGTGGCGGGCCCCCAGTCGGCAGCAGGTCCCTGGTTGGCAGCGGCAGCCGTTGAGGTCGGGGCTGGGACCTGGTCGGACGTTGATTCGTGAGGTAGGGTGAACGTCATTGTCGTGAGGGTGGGTTGTACCTTCCGCGCTCGGCGTCTGCCCCGTGACGTCAGGCGCTGCTGCGTGGTGGAGCCCTTGCTCTCATTGGACGAGAGCTTTGAGGAAGAAGTGTTTGAAATGGAGAGTGGCGGTTGGGCTTCACATGAGGCACTGTGTTTGATGGTGGTCATTTTGGAACGACAGACTACAGCAAAGTGACTGGCTTTTCTTGCCGGGCACTGGGACCTGCTGTGCTTGTTCCTCCCGCAGAAATAACACTTTGGGGTTGCATCGGGCAGCGTAGCGGCAGTAGTAGGGTAGAGGGAGGGCATCCTACTCACATCAGAGGGTGATTTCCAACCCCGAGAGTACATGTCCATACTTAAGATCGCAGCCTCCATCGTCTCTGCGATCTGGATCATGTCCTCTAGGTTTTCTCCCCCGTGCTCTAGCAAGCGCTGCCTCACCTCATTCGATCGAACCCCGGCCACATAGGCATCCCGAATGAGATCATCTGTCGTCTCCGCAGCAGTTCTGTCTGTGCAGGCACAGTCCCTGCCCATTGCCCTTAGTGACTGAATATCAGCTCTACAGGACTTCCCGGGCTGTTTCCTCCTTGTTGCAAGTTTGTACCGAGTGTAGACCGTGTTCACCGGTCGCTCGTAGAGCCCTTTCAGCACCTTCATGGCTGTGGCGTAAGTGGTCGCGTCCTGGATGCTCTGGTAGACTCTTGGGGACACCAGAGTCATCAATATTAGTAGTCGATGGTTGTCCTCTATCACGGCAGGGTCAGAGAGTTGTAAGTGTGTTTCGAAGTATCTCACCCAGTGATTAAAGTCATTCGAGGCTGTAGCTGACTGTGGGTCGATGTTGAGGTGTCCCAGCTGTAGGATACGCTCCAACCCTTCAAAACTTTTAGTTAATAAAATTGTAGAGCGCGTCGAAAGAACCAAAGACTTGTTGATCCAAACCAAGGCTTTTTCAGTATGACCTGGTCTGGCTAGGAGCAATCCTTTAAGACCTGCCAGTAGGTGGTGCTACACTCTCAGCCAATCACAGTCATCCTACATGACCATCTGTACATAGACACATTGGTGATAGAATCTGTCCTATCACATTCACCCACTCACACACAGACACACACACACCCACACAGACACACCCCTTACACACTCCACACAAACACCCACACACATACCCAGACACACATGCACCCCATACACCCATTCACACACACACTTACACACCCACCCACCCACTCACACTCCCAACCACCCACTCACACACACCCACACAGACACACACCCCACACACTCACACCCCACATACACACACCAACTGACACACACTCCTTAGACACCCACACATACACCCCACACACTCACCCACCCACCCAGACACACACACACCCCACACACTCACACAACACATTCACACACACACACCCAGATACACACATTGCACACAGGCACACACACACCAACAAACCCACCCAGATACACACACGCCCCTTACACTCAAACACACACACACACCACACATGCTCACACACACACCCCACATGCTCACACACACACCCCACACTCACACATACACTCACGCACACACTCACACCCACCCAGACACACATACACCCCACACACACACACACCCACACATCCACACACACCCACAAACCCACCCGGACACTCAAACACACACTCACACACACACCCCACATACTCACACACACACCCTTCACACACCCCACACACACACTGCTTACACATCCCACACACTCACGCACACACTCCCACACCCACTCACACACCCCACATATGCACAAACACACCCACTCCCACCAACCCACCCAGACGTACACACCCCCTACACTTACACATGCACCAACACACACACCCACAAACCCACCCAGACACACACACCCACAAATCCACCCAGACACAAATACACTCACACACACCCACCTAGACACACACTCCACATGCTCACACACACATCCTTCACACTGCCCACACACATACCACTTACACAACTCACACACGCACACACCCACTCACACACACCTACACACTTCACACTCACACAAAAACACCCACTGACATACACACCTCTTTCACACCCCACACACTCACACATCCACACACCCATACACACCCCATACACATACACTCACATACACACCCTCACTCACCCCACACACACACCCTTTACACACCCCATACACTCACACACACAATCACACACACTCATCCACCCACCCACTCACACATTCACCCACCCAGACACACACACTTCACATACACATCCACACACACAAACCCACCCAGACACACACATGCCTAGACACACACACGCTTGCACACACACACCCCTTACACACTCCACACTCACGTACACCACACACACACCCAGATACACACGTACCCCATACACACACTCACACACCCACACAGACACACACACCCCACACACACACACCAACTGACACACACCCCTTACACTCCCACACACTCACCCACGCACTCATCCACCCACCCAGGCACACACACATTCACACAACACATTCACACACACACACACGCCCCTTACACTCAAACAAACACACACCCACACATACACACCCCTTTCACACCCCACACGTTCACAGATACACCCCACACACTCACCCACCCACCTAGACACACAGTCACACACACACACACAAAACCCATCAAACACACACACCCCTTACACACACCACACACTCACACATACACCCCTCACACCCGCACATACACATACACCCACACACACTCACACAACCCATTCACACACCCACAAACCCACCCAGACACACACACCCACAAACCCACCCAGACACACACACCCACAAACCCACCCAGACACACACACACCCCACATGCTCACAGACACACATCCCACAGACACACCCCACTCACACACTGCTTACCCATCCCACATACCCACTCACACACACCCCACATACGCACAAACACATCCACTCCCAACAACCCACCCAGACACACACACCCCCTACACTTACACACACAACACACACTCACACATACACCCACACACACCACTTACACACTGCACACACTCACACATACACCACACAGACACACACACCACCCACTCATACACACACCCACCCAGTCACACACACACTCACCCACCCACTCACACATGCACCCACCCAGTCACACACCCCACACAAAAACACACTCACACCCCACACACTCACACAACACATTCACACAACACATTCACACACACACACCCAGACACACACACCCCACACACTCACACAACACATTCACACACACACACCCAAAATCCCACCCAGACACACACATGCCCCTTACACTCAAAACATACACACACCACACTCACATCCATACACACCCCTTTCACACCCCACACACTCACACACACACACTCACCCACAAACCCACCCAACACACATGCCCACGCACACACCCCTTACACACTGCACACACTCACACATACACCCCTCACACACCACACACCCCTTACACACACAAATACACCCACACACTCACACAACCCATTCACACACACCCACAAACCCACCCAGACACAAATACACTCACACACACACCCACCTAAACACACACCCCACACTCTCACACATCCCACACACTCACACATACACTCACACACTCACCCACTCACACACACCCACTCACACACACCCCACATACGCACACTCACCAACTCCCACCTAGACACACACACCCCCTACACTTACACACATACCAACACACACTCACACACACCCACACACACACCTAGTCACACATTCACACATACACCCACATATACTCACCCAGACACACATACCCACACCCACACACTCACACAAACACCCACACACACCACTTACACACTGCACACACTCACACACCCAACCACCCACTCACACAACCCCACCCACTCACACACACACCCAATCACACACACTCACCCACCCACTCACACACGCACCCACTCACACACAGACACACACCTCACACAAAAACACACAAAAATACCCACTCACATACACACCCCACACATCTACCCACCCAGACACATGCACCCCACACACTTAGACACACACCCACCCACACATCAACACACACACACAAACCCACCCAGACACAACACCCCTTTCACAGCCCACACACTCATCCACACACTCACCCACCCACCCAGACACACACACACCCCACACACTTATCCACCCACTCACACACACCCACCCACACATCCACACAGAGACAAACCCACTCAGACGCACAGTCACTCACACACACCCCACACACACCCCACCCACTCACACACACACCCAGACATACCCTCCCACATACTCAGACCCCACACACACACCCACCCACTCACACACACCCCACCCACTCACACACACACCCAGACATACCCTCCCACTCACACATACCCCACACTCTCACCCACCCAATCACACACACATCCACCCAGAAACACATACCCATACACACACCCACTCACACACCCACCCAGACACACATACCCCATACATACATCCACACACACTGTTACACCCACCCACCCACTTACACACACACATCACAACCTCTCATATACCCTCACACACCCTTCCCCACCCCCACTGTTCCCTCTCCCCATCGTTCCACACCCCACCATTCCCCACCCCCCAACATTCCTCTCCCCCAAACATTCCTCACCACCTACTTTTCCCTATCCCTACCCTTCCCCACCCCCACCGTTTCCTACCCCACCGTTTCCCACCTCTACCCTTCCCCACCCCCACTGTTCCTCCCCATATCATTCCCCTTCCCCACCCCCCACCCCCAACTGTTCCCTGCCCCATCGTTCCCCACCCCCACCATTCCCCACTCGCACCATTCCCCACCCCCACCATTCCACAGCCCTACCCTTCCCCAACCCCTACTATTCCCTCCCCTCACTGTTCCCCCATTGTTCCCTCTCCCCATCGTTCCCTACCCTAACCCTAATCCTAATCTGCATCCCCGGAACGTTTCAAACGGTGCGAGGAAACTGGAGCCCCCGGGGAAAACCCACGCAGATACGGGGAGAACGTACAAACTCCTTACAGACAGCGCGGGATTCAAACCCTGGTCCCGATCACTGGCGCAGTAACGGTGATGCACTAAGCGCTACGCCAACCGTTGCCACCTTTTCTTGGACTTTTTCTCTTTCACTCTGCCTCTCTCTTCCCCCCCCGTCTTTCTCTCTCCCTCTCTCTCTCATTCTGCCTCTCTTTCCCCCTCTCTCTCTGTCTTTCTCTCTCCCCCCGTCTCCCCCTCTCTCTCTCTCCCCCTCTCTCTCTACCCCCACCCTCTCTCTCCCTCTCCCTCTCTCCCTGTCTCTCCCTCTCTCTCTGCCTCTTGCCCTTCTGTCCCAGTGCTGGAGCACCTCTCTCAGCCCGCCCAGACCTGGGTGTGTATGCTCTGCCATGTTTGGACCTGTCCCTGGGATGCTGTCTTGGAGCAGGGGTATGTCATTTTTGCAGGGAGTGCCTTGGCTGCAATGAGCCCTGGCTGCTTTCACAGGGAGTGGCAGATAGAAAACGTTACCTGCAAGAAGGGAGAGACCCCCCCCCCTCCCATTACCCCACCTTCCTTCTCTCCTTGCTGCCTCTGGCTGTAACGCACCCAGCTGCTGCCCCACATGGATCGAGCTGCCGTGGTCTGTGGAGGAAGCTCAGAGGCAGCATGTTAGACTCTCTGAAGTGGAGGAGGAGGAGGAGGACAAGGCATCACTTCAGCAGCTCCTCGGGGTCGGGGTCGAAGTCCCTGTCGGAGCCTGATGACCGTGTGGTGATGCTGTGTGAGGAACTGCCCTCTCCTGCCTCTCCCCACTCTGGCAACGCGGAGCTTGGAACAGTCTATTCCCTGCGGCTCACAGAGGTGTAAGCACGACCTGCTCGCTCGCCTAGGACCTGTGTGTTCTGTCTGCCCCACACCCCTTCTCCTCACCACCACTCCCTCCCCCTCGCCCCTCCCCATCTCCCCCACCCTCGGATCTCCCCCACCCTCACCCCTCCCTTCCCCTCATCCCCATGCCCTCCCCTCTCCCCCACCATCTTCCCTCCCCACCCTCATTCTCTCCCCCCACCCTTTCCCCTCTCCCTCCCTCCCAATCTCCCCATCCTCTTCTCTTCCTCCCCTCATCCCCTCCCCCATTCCCCTCACACTTTCCCCTCCCTCTCCTCTCCCTTCCCCTCACCCTCTCCCCTCCTTTCCATCCCCCAGTCCCCCCACCTTCTTCCCATCCCTTCATTCCTCTCCCCCTTGGACCCACATCCCCTCTCCCCTTCTCCTCTATCTCCCCTCATTCCCTCTCTCCTCTCCTACCTCTCACCTCCTCTCCCTCCTCTCATTCTCCCTTCTCTCTCCCCATCTTCCCCCTTCCTCCCTCCCTCTCTCTCCCTCATTCTCTACCACATTCCCTTCATCTTGCAATAGTTATTCCTCCTTTTCTCCTTGAACCTTGCTCTAACTTTCCTCCCTCTTCCCTCTTCCTCAATCTCTCTCCCCTCCCTCAATCTCTCTCTTCCCCTCTCCCTCATTCTTTCTACCATCTCAATCTCTCTCTCCCACTCCCTCTCTCTTTCTCTCTCTCCTGCTCTCCCTCTCTCTCTCTTTCTACCCCCTCCCTCTCAAACCAGCCTTTCTCCCCTTGACTGTCTCTGTCCCTCAACCTAGCCCTTAACAACACACTCTCTCTCTAATCCTCCCTCTCTCCACTCCCAGTCTCCACCCTCCTGCATGTGTTAGCTGGTTCTGGATGAGCCTTAGGGCAAGGTTTAGCTTCTGTTCTCTTTGACAAGTTGCCTGAATGCTCCAAACCCTTTGCATGAGGTGGAATTTCGACATGCTACTGAAACAGCCAGGGGCTCGCACTGAGCTGGTCACCTGCTGGACAGTGCATCAGTCAGGGGACAGTGCCCGGCAGCAGTGGCTGATGGTTTGGAATACAGAAGCTGACCAGTTCTGGTCTCCTCTGTCTGTCCCCACCAGTCAGTCATGTCCATTCCCACTGGTCAGTCATGTCTGTCCCCACCAATCAGTCACGTCTGTCCCCACCGGTCAGTCTGTGTCTGTCCCCACCCTAGCCCTAGTCCTAGAATAGCTTGGCCAAAGATGCATGTTCCGGAATGTTCTCAGGGTCTATAGTCATATGGTGTCTGGACTGGAAGTTACTTCCAGTTGGCTTCCCTCTCTCTCTCCCTCTCCATCTCTCTCCCTCTTTCTCCCTTCCCTTCTCCTCTCTCCCACTCTTTTTCTTTCATTCCCTTCCCCCTCTCTCTTTCTCCTTTCCTCTCTCCCTCTCTTTTCTCTTTCTTTATTCCTTCCTATTTCTCTCCGCCCCCTACCTTTCTCTCTCTCTCTCCCTCTCTCACTGTCTCTTTCTCTATCTCTCTCACACACACACTCTTATCTATCCCTGTCTCTCACTATTTCTTCGTCTCACACTCTCTCACACCCTCACCCTCTCCATCCTCACCCCCTCTATCTCGTCACAGACGAGATGTTTCTTCATCCAGAAAGTGTTGAAATGTTTGCATCTCTACCCTGGACCTCCTATCCTTCCCCACTCCCATCCATCTCCTTCATCCCTCCCTCCATTTCCCTCCTTGATTTGTACATCTCACCTCACTCCCTGTCTCTCCTTCTTTAGACATCCACCTTCCTTCCTTTACCATCCTTTTTCCATCCACCCCTTCCTTCTCCATCCCCTCTCCTTCTCTCCATTCCCCTCCCTACCCCTTCTCCCTCTCTCCACCCCCTCTCTCCATCCCTCTCTCCCTCTTTCCATCACCCTCCCCTCTCTCCACCCCTCCCCTCCCCTCTTCCCCCTCCCCCTCTCCATCCCCCCTTCCCCTCCACACCCCTCCCCTCTCCCCACCCTTCATGTGCCCCCACTCTCTTGCTCCCTCTTTTCATGACTGTGTATCTGTTCTCCATGCAGGCCCTTGTTGATTGACATGAACAAGGTTTATCGGCAGAGGAACCAGGAGAATCTGGAGCAAGCCTTCACTGTGGCTGAGAAGGAGCTCGGCGTCACTCGACTGCTTGACCCTGAAGGTAAAATCAATTGGATTTGTTTTTGCTGTCTGCTCTGTTGTGTAACTCGCCCTCTCAACGCTCTCCCAACCCTGTGTACTTCCCTCCCCCCATCTCTCTCTCTCTCTCTCTCTCTCTCTCTCTCTCTCTCTCTCTCTCTCTCTCTCTCTCTCTCATAACTCTTTCCCTCCCTCCTTCCCTCTCTCTCTCTCCCTCTCCATCTCTCTCCCTCTTTCTCCCTTCCCCTCTCCTCTCTCCCACTCTTTTTCTCTCACTCCCTTCCCCCTCTCTCTTTCTCCTTTCCTCTCTCCCTCTCTTTTCTCTTTCTTTATCCCTTCCTCTTTCTCTCCGCCCCCGACCTTTCTCTCTCTCTCTCCCTCTCTCACTCTGTCTCTTTCTCTATCTCTCTCACACACACTCTATCTATCCCTGTCTCTCACTATTTCTTCGTCTCACACTCTCTTTCTCACACCCTCACCCTCTCCACCTTATGGATGTGGCCAACAAGGCCTGGTGCTGGGTCCTCGTAGTTTGCTGTTTATATTAACGATGTAGATGTAAGTGTTTTAACTGCGTGGCAGATGCCGGTGGAATTGGAGCCATTGTGTATGGAAGGTTTTCTAGGGCCAGTGTGAGCTGGATCAACAGGGAAGTGACTGACAAACAGCAGATGGAGTTGAAATGATTTGGGTGAAAATGGAAGGGACTGATTCTTGAGTTTGCAGACCGCACCAAATAGTGGAGTTATGGATGGTGAAGAGAATTTTCAAAGGGCAGTGCAGGATATAGATGTGGTGGAGATGGATTTAATCCAAAGGTTAAATATCAGATAGGGTTATGGACAGGGCTCTTCAGGACATTGATGTGTAGAGGATCAAGGATTCAGGCCACAGCTCCTGAAAGTGGCCTCACAAGTGACTTGGGTGGTCAATCTCAAATTCTTGGGTGTCAAAGTCTCCGAGGATCTGTCCTGGAGCCTCCATATTGATGCAAAGGTGAAGAAGGTTCACCCCAGCAGCTGGACTTTGTGAGGTGTCACCGAAGAGATTCAGTAGGTCACCTAAAACTCTTGAAAACTTCGACAGGTGGACTGTGCAAAGGATTCTGGGTGGTTACATCACTGTCTGGTACAGAGACGCCAGTTCTCAGGACAAGAATAAACCCCAGAGGGCTGTTAACTTGGCTGCAGCATCACAGGCACCAGACTTCACTCCATCGAGAACATCGACATGAGGCAGGATCTTAAAAAAGCAACTTATATCCTCAAAAATCCACGACCACCCAGGCCGGGCCCCTTCACTCTGCCACCATCAGGGAAGATGAGCCAAAGAGAAAAGTCCCAGTTCTGCTATTTTCCAACCAGGCAACATCCTGGTAAATTTCCTTTGCCCCCTCTCCGCAGCTTCCACATCCTTCCTATAATGAGGTGACCAGAACTGAACACAAGACTCTTAAGTGGGGTCTCACCAGAGATTTGTAGAGTTGTAACATGACCTCTCTACTCCTGAACTCAATCTCCCTATTAATGAAGCCCAGCATCCCATAGACCTTAACTATCCTATCAACCTGTGTGGCAACCTTGAGGGGTGTATGGATTTGGACCCCAAGGTCCCTCTGTTCATCCACACTCTTAAGTAACCAAACATTAACCCTGTCCTCAGCCTTCTGGTTTGTCCTTCCAAAATGCATCATCTCACACTTATCCAGATTGAACTCCATCTTCCACTTTTCTGCCCAAATCTGCATCCTGATCACATCTTTTAGTAACCTTCGACAACCTTCAGCTCCATCCACAACTCCTCCAACCTTTGTGTCATATGTAAACTTACTGACCCATCCTTCCGCCTCTTCAACCACGACCTTTATAAAAATAAATTAGAGGGCAAGGTTTCTAATTTGAACTGAAGAATCACCGATAATTTTTCTAAAGGAGGGCAAGTCCAGAAAATGTGAACCAAAGAAGCTTCAGCAATTTTACATTTGTTACCGAGAGGATTTATATCAGAGTAAAAACGAGACAATTTAACTTTAGTCATATGTACTCTATGGACCACTTTAAATTGGAATAAACAGGGTCATGCACAAAGGAAGGTCGAATTAATCAGATGAGGGTCCCAAACCTCAGCCGAGAATGGACGGTTCAATCCTGTTCCCAGTCTCTCTTGTCCTCAGTTCTTACTCGTTTACAAGTGTCAAATCCTTTTCATCTTCAGCGGGGACTCGTCAGGGTTGTCCTTTACATCCATTACTTTTTGACGCGGTATTGGAACCTTTAGCATTTACTCTTTGTGAAAGTAGAGGTTTTACAGGGATCCATCGGGACGATGTGGAACACAAGGCTTCCTTGTACGCAGGTGATCTTTTGCATTTTGTTTCTAATCCAGACGTTTCTTTACCAAGTTTCACTGGCTTCGCTTTCTCATGTTAGTCAGTTTTCTGGGTACAAGTTGAAACAGCATAAAAGTCAACTTTAACCTTTAAATGGTTTTACACCAAGTTATTTAATTTTCCTTTTAAGAATTAATTTACTTATCCCAGCATTTCAGTTACTAAGAGCTATAAACATCTTTCTAAGGAAATGTTTCTTCCCAGTTGAATCAGGTTAAATTATTATTATCGAGATGGTCGCCTTTATCACTCTCACTGATTGGTTCTATTAACTCTTTTAACATATTTTACCTTTTTCAGTCCGGACCATTTTTCATCCCTAAATCTTTTTTAATTCTCTTGACTCGCTTATTCCTTCCAACATTTGGCAGGGGAAACGTCCTGCTAAAATAAAGCTCATCTTCACAACGTCGAAGGAGATGGCAGACTGGCCTTCCCCAGTTTTAGATTTGATTATTGGGCCGTCATTGTTTGGAAGTTGACTCTTTAGTTACATTTTGACCAATTGGTCGACCGTCCTTCATGGGTAGAAATGGAATTAAAATGTACAAAGAAAACTTGTGATGGAAATTTTAGGATTTTTTTTGTGTTTCTCTTTATCTAAGTTAACTGATATCCGATATTTGAACATAGTTTGAGAATATGGGCCCAATTTAGGTTTTTCAGATTTCAGGATTTTCCCCTTGCCTGTCATGTTATATCTAATCACCTTTTTCAACCTTTGTTGCAAGATACCATCTTCAATGACAGGGACAGATTGGGTATTAAATGTTTCAAAGACCTTTATATTCATAACAATTTTACTTCCTTTGAACAATTGGTGGTAAAATTTAACTTACCAAACATGCATTTTTCTAGATATTTACTAGTCAGACATTTCATTTATTCCATTCATTCTCCACCTTTTTCTTCCCACCCACATCCCACTTTAAGTAATCCCTCTTCCATCGGTGCTCTGTGATTAGTAAGGAATTGCTTAAGGTGGGATGTGAGTGGGAAGGGAAGGTTGAGAATCACTGCTCTGGACCCAACTGTTACTGAAATATTTGGCTTGAGAAAAATTGTCATTGGCCCATTTCCTTTGGAGATCTGAAACGGTACACATAACGAGTTAATGAGGGAGGATTAAAAAGATAGTTTTCAAACTTTCTTTTCACCCACATCCCACCTGAAGCAATCCCTTCCTAATCACAGAGCACCGATGGCAGAGGGATTACTTCAGGTGGGATGTGAGTGGAAAGAAAAAGGTTGAGAACCACTTGTTTATTCTCAGATCCCTGACTTTCTGCAAATCCCTGAGGCAAACGTCCTCGATTTATTTTTTGATTTACAACTTTCTCATAAAGATTTAATATCTCTTATTTCCAATAATTTGCTTGATTTAAGAATGCCCTCATTAGTTAAGATGCTGACTATCCTTGAGTAGACTGTACTTAAGAATCCTCTCCAATGGTGGAAAGTTTATCTGACCCTCCAGTTTACATATATGTCACCTCTGCCTATGCCCCCAACTCCACTCCCCCTCCCATCACAAATGGCCCACACCATGTCCCCTTTTGTAACAGCAACGCTACCATGTAGATGGCAGATTAAATTTTATATTTTTTTTTTTTAAATTTTTTATTTTTCACACCATAAATCACAATAGCCATGATATACACTTTTTCTTTTCCACACATTTACAGTGACTTTTTCTCCCTCCCCCCTCCCTCCTCCCAAGCCACCCCCCCATCCCCCCCCCCTCTCATCCATTTTAGTTATACAATCTAGGTTGCATTAATTCAGTTAGACAATGTTGTCATTCAACAAAAATACACCAGAAATTCTACTGAGTCCATTCTTTTCTTTTCTTCTCCTTCCATCAACTTAGGTAATGTTTGTTCCCGGTAGGTTTTCGCTATTGTATTTAATGTAAGGCTCCCATACTTGTTCGAATATTTCAATATTATTTCTTAAACTATATGTTATTTTTTCTAATGGAATACATTTATTCATTTCTATATACCATTGTTGTATTTTCAAATTATCTTCCAATTTCCAGGTTGACATAATACATTTTTTTGCTACAGCTAGGGCTATCTTAACAAATCTTTTTTGTGCATCCTCCAAGTCAATTCCAAATTCTTTATTTTTTATGTTACTTAGGAGAAAGATCTCTGGATTCTTTGGTATATTGTTTTCTGTTATTTTATTTAATATCTGATTGAGATCATCCCAAAATTTTTCTACTCTCTCACATGTCCAGATTGCATGAATTGTTGTTCCCATTTCTTTTTTACATCGAAAACATCTATCAGATACTGTTGGGTCCCATTTATTTAACTTTTGCGGTGTAATGTATAGTCTGTGTAACCAATTATATTGTATCATACGCAGCCTCGTATTTATTGTATTTCTCATCGTTCCAGAGCATAACTTCTCCCATGTTTCCTTTTTTATCTTTATATTTAAATCTTGTTCCCATTTTTGTTTAGTTTTACCATTTGTTTCCTCATTTTCCTTTTCTTGCAGTTTAATATACATATTTTTTATAAATCTTTTGATTAACATTGTATCTGTAATCACATATTCAAGGTTACTTCCCTCTGGTAAACTCAAGTTGCTTCCTAATTTATCTTTCAAGTAGGATCTCAGTTGGTAATATGCCAGCGCTGTATCTCCCGTTATATTGTACTTATCTCTCATTTGTTCAAAGGATAAGAATCTACCTCCTGAAAAACAATTTTCTATTCTTTTAATCCCTTTTTTTTCCCATTTTCTAAAGGCAAGGTTGTCTATTGTAAAAGGGAGTAGCTTATTTTGCGTCAATATTAGTTTTGGTATTTGGTAATTTATTTTATTTCTTTCTACATGAATCTTCTTCCATATATTGAGGAGATGGTGTAATACTGGAGAAGTTCTATGTTGTACCAATTTTTCGTCCCATTTATATAATATGTGTTCAGGTATCTTTTCCCCTATTTTATCTAATTCTAGTCTCGTCCAGTCTGGTTTTTCCCTTGTTTGATAAAAATCTGATAGGTACCTTAATTGTGCGGCTCTATAATAATTTTTGAAGTTTGGCAATTGTAAGCCTCCTTGTTTATACCATTCTGTTAATTTGTCTAGTGCTATCCTCGGTTTCCCCCCTCTCCATAAAAATCTCCTTATTATTTTCTTTAACTCTTTGAAGAATTTTTCTGTCAGTTGTATTGGCAATGCCTGAAATAAGTATAGTATCCTTGGAAAAATGTTCATTTTAATACAGTTTATCCTTCCTATCAGTGTTAATGGTAGCTCTTTCCAATGCTCTAAATCGTCCTGTAATTTTTTCATTAGTGGATTGTAATTGAGTTTATATAATTGGCCTAGATTTTTGTTTATTTGCACACCTAGGTATCTTATTGCCTGCGTTTGCCATCTGAATGGGGATTCCTCCTTAAATTTTGAGAAATCCGCGTTATTCATAGCCATTGCTTCACTTTTATTTACGTTTATCTTGTATCCCGACACTTCTCCATATTCCTTCAATTTCTTATATAGTTCTTTTATTGATAGTTCTGGTTCTGTTAAGTACACTATCACATCATCCGCAAACAGACTGATTTTATATTCCCTGTCTTTTATTTTTATTCCTTTTATATTATTATCTCTTCTTATCGATTCTGCTAGTGGTTCTATAGCTAGCGCAAACAATAATGGTGATAGTGGGCATCCCTGCCGCGTTGACCTGCTTAAGTTAAATTGCTTTGATACATGTCCATTTACTGTCACTTTCGCTAACGGTCCCTTATATAATGCTTTAATCCAATTAATATACTTCTCCGGTAAACTGAATTTTTGCAATACTTTGAACAAGTAATTCCATTCTACTCTGTCGAAGGCCTTCTCTGCGTCTAAAGCAACTGCTACTGCCGGTGCTTTATTTCCTTCTACTGCATGAATTAAGTTAATAAATTTACAAATATTGTCTGTTGTGCGTCTTTTTTTGATAAATCCAGTTTGGTCTAAATTTACCATTTTCGGTACCTGTTCTGCTAATCTGTTCGCTAATAGTTTAGCTATTATCTTATAATCTGTGTTTAGCAGAGATATTGGTCTATATGACGCTGGTGAGAGTGGATCTTTCCCTTGTTTTAGTATCACTGTAATTATTGCTGTTTTACATGAATCTGGTAAGTTTTGTGTCTCATCAATCTGGTTGATTACATCCAGGAGGGGCGGTATTATTAGGTCTTTAAATGTTTTGTAGAATTCTATTGGGAGTCCATCCTCTCCTGGTGTCTTATTATTTGGTAAATTTTTTATTATCTCTTGTATTTCTACTGTTCCAAATGGTTCTGTTAATTTATTTTGTTCCTCTATTTGTAGTTTTGGTAGTTCAATTTTAGTCAAAAATTCATCTATTTTCCCTTCTTTCCCTTCGTTTTCGGTTCGGTATAATTGTTCATAGAATTCTCTGAAGTTTTCCTTAATTTCTTTTGGATTATATGTAATTTGTTTGTCTTTTTTCCTTGTTGCCAATACCATTTTCTTAGTTTGCTCTGTCTTAAGCTGCCATGCTAAGATTTTGTGTGTTTTTTCACCTAGTTCATAATATTTCTGTTTTGTCTTCATTATATTCTTCTCCACCTTATATGTTTGTAATGTTTCATATTTTATTTTTTTATCCGCCAATTCTCTTCTTTTGGTTGTATCTTCCTTTATTGCTAATTTTTTTTCTATGTTTATTATTTCCCTTTCCAACTGCTCTGTTTCCTGATTATAGTCCTTCTTCATCTTGGTTGCATAACTTATTATTTGCCCTCTAATGAATGCTTTCATTGCGTCCCATAGTATAAACTTATCTTCCACTGATTCCGTATTTACTTCAAAGTACATTTTTAATTGTTTTTCAATAAATTCTCTAAAATCCTGTCTTTTAAGTAGCATGGGGTTTAATCTCCATCTATACATTCTTGGAGGGATGTCTTCTAGCTCTATTGCCAATAACAGGGGTGAGTGGTCCGATAATAGTCTAGCTTTATATTCCGTTTTCCTAACTCTCCCTTGTATGTGGGCTGATAACAGGAATAGGTCTATCCTTGAGTATGTTTTATGTCTAGTCGAGTAGTATGAGTATTCCTTTTCTTTTGGGTTTTGTTTCCTCCATATGTCCACAAGTTTCATTTCTTGCATTGATTTAATTATAAATTTGGTTACTTTGTTCTTCCTGTTAATTTTTTTCCCCGTTTTATCCATATTTGGATCCAAATTCAGATTGAAATCCCCTCCTATTAGTATGTTCCCTTGCGTATTAGCTACCTTCAAAAAGATATCTTGCATAAACTTTTGATCTTCTTCGTTAGGTGAATATATATTAAGTAGATTCCAAAGCTCTGAATATATCTGACATTTTATCATAACATATCTCCCTGCTGGATCTATTATTTCCTCTTCTATTTTAAATGGCACATTTTTGCTAATTAATATAGCCACTCCTCTTGCTTTTGAATTATACGATGCTGCTGTTACATGTCCTACCCAATCTCTCTTTAATTTCTTGTGCTCCAATTCAGTTAAATGTGTTTCTTGGACAAATGCTATATCTATTTTTTCCTTTTTCAGTAAATTTAGTAGTTTCTTCCTTTTAATTTGGTTATGTATTCCATTAATATTTAGAGTCATATAGTTCAGCGTAGCCATTTTATATTTTGTTTATCTTCTCTTTCCGTTTTTCCATCATTACCTTTCCTCCTTTTCCATTTCTGTTTTCTTATTTTCAACTCTTTACCAGACAACATTCCTACAACATCCAACATTTTCCTTATTCTCCTATTTCTATCTTCTTTATCCCCAATCTCCCCTTCCCCTCCTGAGTTGCCCTTTATCCCTTGTCGGACAACCACATCTCCCCTCTCCATTTGGATTTGCGAATCCACTCGCAAGCGTCAACTGATTTTGCAGTGACCGCTCTTTTCCCCCACCCAGCCCCCCCCAGAAAAGATTTCGTTTTTTATATGTCACAAAGGTCACTCTTTTAGTTCCCTCCTTATTCTCTCTATTCCATTACCTTCCCTTATTAATTCTTGTCTATACTCTCTATGTTTTCCTCTAATTACAGATACTTTCACATATGCCCATTGTCTCTATTCACTCTTATACCTCTTTACCCGCATACATATCAATCGTGGTCATTTTTACCCTCCTTACCCGTCTTCATCCCTCAGTCTATTTTTGTCTTTACCCACATACATATCAATCGTGATAATTTTTGCTCTCATTACCCGTCTTCATCCCTCAGTCTATTTTTGTAATTGTTCTGCAAATTTTCGTGCTTCTTCTGGATCCGAGAATAGTCTGTTTTGTTGTCCTGGAATAAATATTTTCAATACCGCAGGATGCTTCAGTGTAAATTTATATCCTTTCTTCCATAAAATCGCTTTTGCTGCATTGAACTCTTTTCTCTTCTTTAGGAGTTCAAAGCTTATATCTGGATAAATGAAGATTTTTTGCCCTTTATACTCCAGTGGTTTGTTGCCCTCTCTTACTTTTTCCATTGTCTTCTCCAGTACCTTTTCTCTTGTAGTATATCTTAGGAATTTTACTACAATAGATCTTGGTTTTTGTTGTGGTTGTGGTTTAGGGGCCAATGCTCTATGTGCCCTTTCTATTTCCATTTCTTGCTGTAGGTCTGGACATCCTAGGGCCTTAGGGATCCATTCTTTTATAAACTCCCTCATATTCTTGCCTTCTACATCTTCCTTAAGGCCCACTATCTTTATGTTATTTCTTCTGTTATAATTTTCCATTATATCTATTTTTTGGGCTAGTAATTCTTGTGTCTCTTTAGTTTTTTTATTAGATTCCTCCAATTTCTTTTTTAAGTCTTCTACCTCCATTTCTGCTGCTATTGCCCGTTCTTCCATCTTGTCCATTTTTTTCCCCATTTCTGTTAAGGTCATATCCATTTTATTTATTTTCTTTTCTGTGTTGTTTATTCTTCTTCTTAAATCATTGAATTCCTGTGTTTGCCATTCTTTAAATGACTCCATGTATCCTTTAATAAGAGAAAGTAAAACCTTTGTCTTGCCTTTCCCTTCTTCTTCTATTTCACTGTGCTCTTCCTCTTCCTCTTCTTCTTCCTCTGGGTTGGCCATCTGTTGTTTCTTTGCTGCCCTTTCCTCCTCTTCTTTCTTGTTTCCATTGTCTTCTGTGTTCTCTTCTTGCTGCAGGTGTTCTGCAGCTGTCGTTGCCGGCTGTGGAGATCGACTCCCCAGCTGGTCCCCCCTCCCGTCGGTGTGTTTTTTTTCATGCGCGGTTGCGCACTTTTACTCGGCTCTGTGAGCCATTGTTGTAGTTCTCTTTCTACCGACCTGAGGTAGTGGGGTCTTCTCTCCACAGCGGGCCTCTTCGGACAGGTAAGGCCTTCACCTTTTTCCTCCGTTGTCTTCTCTTCCTCTCTTCTTTCCGTTGATTTTGATTTTTCTCCTTTTGTCTCCATCTTCTTTCCACCTTTATACTCACTTTTCTTTAACTTGTATTTCTGTGCCTTTGTATTTTCTCTTGTTTTTCCCGACTTTTCTGGAGAGGGCTGGAGTTCACCGTCCGGCCACTACTCCATCACGTGACTCCCCCGATTAAACTTTATATTGATGCAATTTTTGATTTACAACCTTTCAATTTCTAACATTTATGATCTGTTGGAAATAAGAGAGGCTCCCTCAGATAAAATTTAAAAAGCCAGGAACAGAACCTAAAGCTTTTAATTCCTGAAAAAGCTTGAACCCCGAGGACACGGACCCACCGCTGCAGCCTGCAGATCCTGAGGACACAGACCCACCACTGCAGCCTGCAGACCCTGAGGACACGGACCCACTGCTGCGGCCTGCAGATCCCGAGGACACGACCCACCACTGCAGCCTGCAGACCCCGAGGACACAGACCCACCACTGCAGCCTGCAGACCCCGAGGACACGGACCCACTGCTGCAGCCTGCAGACCCTGAGGACACGGACCCACTGCTGCAGCCTGTAGATCCCGAGGACACGGACCCACCGCTGCAGCCTGCAGATCCTGAGGACACGGACCCACTGCTGCAGCCTGCAGATCCCGAGGACATGGACCCACCGCTGCAGCCTGCAGACCCCGAGGACACGAACCCACTGCTGCAGCCTTCAGACCCCGAGGACACGGACCAACCGCTGCAGCCTGTAGACCCTGAGGACACCGGGATTGAAGTGAAAACACGATGCTGGAGAAACTTAGCAGGTCAAACAGTGTCCTTGAAATAGCCAAGATGAAGAGATAGAAGAAATGTTTTGGCTTGTGCACTTCATCGAGGTGAGGAGTACTTTCCATCAGTGTTTACCCAGGAGGAGGACGTGGACACTGAGAGGGAGCCTCACGTATGAGGTCACTTGGGGATCAGGAAGAGCTGGTGTTGGAGCTTCTGAGGAGTCTGATTCTGTTTATTTCCCCAGTTAATGAACGAGGGGAGAGAAGAAATTGCTTGGGCCAAGACAAAGATCCTGGCATCAGTGATGATAGGAGAGGTCCCAGAGCGCTGGGGAGCAGATAATGTAAAATGCTGACCTGCTTAGAGATCTGGGGGTTCAGGTCCATGCAAATCAACAGGATGGTAAGGAAGAGTTGTGGTATGCTCAGGTTCACTGTGGGGGGCATAGGGGGGATATCCAGTAGAAAAGGTCTTCCTTCCCCAGTCTATGCTGAAGGGCCTGATGTGTGTGACTCAAAGGGCTGAAGGGGCCTGTTTCTGTGCTGTAATGTCCTACGGTTCTGAGCTTCTGGACAGCTCCACATCCTTGATGTTCTCCATTCAAATGATTCTCTTGCCCTGCAGACGTGGATGTTGCCCACCCCGACGAGAAGTCCATTATCACCTACGTATCCTCCCTGTATGATGCTCTGCCGAGGGTCCCCAGTGTGGAGTCAGGAGTCCGAGCCAATGTGAGTACTCTGACAGAAGCTGCACCTTCAGCAACTGATGCGCGTGGAACTGGCACATTACTGTGACAGGATGGGCCAAAACCATTGCTGTTAAGACCATGAGGTGCTGTCTGGGTGGAGTGTTGGGGTAATGAACTCACAAAGGATGTACAGACATTTGCGGTTAATTTGAATGATGCAGCATCTGGCCCGTGGGCGTGATCACCCCTCCCATTGCACATCTGGCCCACGGTCCCGATCACCACCTCCCATTGAACATCTGGTCCACGGTAACGACCACCCCCTCCTATTCCACATCTGTCCCACGGCCCCGACCACCCCCTTCCCATTGAACATCTGGTCCACGGTACCGACCACACCCTCCTATTCCATATTTGGCCCATGGTCCCGACCACCCCCTCCCATTGCACATCTGGTCCACGGTCCTGACCACCCCCTCCTATTCCACATCTGTCCCACGGCCCCGACCACCCCCTTCCCATTGAACATCTGGTCCACGGTACTGACCACCCCTCCTATTCCATATTTGGCCCATGGTCCCGACCACCCCCTCCCATTGCACATCTGGTCCACGGTCCCGACCACCCCCTCCCATTGAACATCTGGCCCACGGTCCCGACCACCCCCTCCCATTGCACATCTGGCCCACGGTCCTGACCACCCCCTTCCATTGCACATCTGACCCACGGTGCTGACCACCCCCTCCTATTCCACATCTGGCCCACGGTCCTGTCCACCCCCTCCTATTCCACATCTGGCCCACGGTCCTGTCCACCCCCTCCTATTCCACATCTGGCCCACGGACCCGTCCACCCCCTCCCATTGCACATCTGGCCCACGGTCCTGACCAGCCCCTCCCATTGAACATCTGGCCCACGGTCCCGACCACCCCCTCCCATTGCACATTTGGTCCACGTTCCCGACCACCCCCTCCCATTGCACATCTGGTCCACGGTCCTGACCACCCCCTCCCATTGCACATCTGGCCCACGGTCCCGACCACCCCCTCCTATTGCACATCTGGTCCATGGTCCAAACCACCCCCTCCTATTGCACAACTGGCCCACGGTCCTGACCACCGACTCCCATTGAACATCTGACCCACTGTCCCGACCACCCCCTCCCATTGCACATCTGGTCCACGGTCCCGACCACCCCCTTCCATTTCACATCTGGTCCACGGTCCTGTCCACCCCCTTCCATTGCACATCAGGCCCACGGTCCCGACCACCCCCTCCCATTGCACATCTGGCCCAAGGACCCGACCACCCCCTCCTATTCCACATCTGGCCCACAGTCCCGACCACCCCCTCCTATTCCACATCTGGCCCATGGTCCTGACCAGCCCCTCCCATAGCACATCTGGTCCACGGTCCTGACCACCCCCTCCCATTGCACATCTGGCCCAAAGTCCTGACCACCACACCACGGTCCTGACCACCCCCTCCTATTCCACATCTGACCCACGGACCCGACCACCCCCTTCCATAGCATATCTGGCCCACGGTCCCGACCACCCCCTCACATTGCACATCTGGCCCACGGTCCCGACCACCCCCTCCCATTGCACATCTGGCCCACGGTCCCGACCACCCCCTCCCATTGCACATCTGGTCCACGGTCCCGACTACCCCCTCCCATTCCCCATATGACCCACGGTCCCGACCACGCCCTCCCATTGAACATCTGGCCCACGGTCCTGACCACCCCCTTCCATTGCACATCTGACCCACGGTGCTGACCACCCCCTCCTATTCCACATCTGGCCCACGGTCCTGTCCACCCCCTCCTATTCCACATCTGGCCCACGGTCCCGATCACCACCTCCCATTGAACATCTGGTCCACGGTAACGACCACCCCCTCCTATTCCACATCTGTCCCACGGCCCCGACCACCCCCTTCCCATTGAACATCTGGTCCACGGTACCTAGCACCCCCTCCTATTCCATATTTGGCCCATGGTCCCGACCACACCCACACATTGCACATCTGGTCCACGGTCCCGACCACCCCCTCCCATTGAACATCTGGCCCACGGTCCCGACCACCCCCTCCCATTGCACATCTGGCCCATGGTCCTGACCACCCCCTTCCATTGCACATCTGACCCACGGTGCTGACCACACCCTCCTATTCCACATCTGGCCCACGGTCCTGTCCACCCCCTCCTATTCCACATCTGGTCCACGGTATCGACAACCCCCTCCTATTCCATATTTGGCCCATGGTCCTGACCACACCCACCCATTGCACATCTGGTCCACGGTCCCGACCACACCCTCCCATTGAACATCTGGCCCACGGTCCCGACCACCCCCTCCCATTGCACATCTGGCCCATGGTCCTGACCACCCCCTTCCATTGCACATCTGACCCACGGTGCTGACCACCCCCTCCTATTCCACATCTGGCCCACGGTCCTGTCCACCCCCTCCTATTCCACATCTGGCCCACGGTCCTGTCCACCCCCTCCTATTCCACATCTGGCCCACGGTCCCGTCCACCCCCTCCCATTGCACATCTGGCCCACGGTCCTGACCAGCACCTCCCAATGCACATCTGGCCCACGGTCCTGACCAGCCCCTCCCATTGCACATTTGGTCCACGGTCCCGACCACCCCCTCCCATTGCACATTTGGTCCACGGTCCCGACCACCCCCTCCCATTGCACATCTGGTCCACGGTCCTGACCACCCCTCCCATTGCACATCTGGCCCACGGTCTCGACCACCCCCTCCCATTGCACATCTGGTCCATGGTCCCGACCACCCCCTCCTATTGCACATCTGGCCCACGGTCCTGACCACCCCCTCCCATTGAACATCTGACCCACTGTCCCGACCACCCCCTCCCATTGCACATCTGGTCCACGGTCCCGACCACCCCCTCCCATTTCACATCTGGTCCACGGTCCTGTCCACCCCCTTCCATTGCACATCTGGCCCACGGTCCCGACCACCCCCTCCCAATGCACATCTGGCCCAAGGCCCCGACCACCCCCTCCTATTCCATATTTGGCCCATGGTCCCGACCACCCCCTCCCATTGCACATCTGGTCCACGGTCCTGACCACCCCCTCCTATTCCACATCTGTCCCACGGCCCCGACCACCCCCTTCCCATTGAACATCTGGTCCACGGTACCGACCACTCCCTCCTATTCCATATTTGGCCCATGGTCCCGACCACCCCCTCCCATTGCACATCTGGTCCACGGTCCCGACCACCCCCTCCCATTGAACATCTGGCCCACGGTCCCGACCACCCCCTCCCATTGCACATCTGGCCCACGGTCCTGACCACCCCCTTCCATTGCACAAATGACCCACGGTGCTGACCACCCCCTCCTATTCCACATCTGGCCCACGGTCCTGTCCACCCCCTCCTATTCCACATCTGGCCCACGGTCCTGTCCACCCCCTCCTATTCCACATTTGGCCCACGGACCCATCCACCCCCTCCCATTGCACATCTGGCCCACGGTCCTGACCACCCCCTCCTATTGCACATCTGGCCCACGGTCCTGACCAGCCCCTCCCATTGAACATCTGACCCACTGTCCCGACCACCCCCTCCCATTGCACATCTGGTCCACAGTCCCGACCACCCCCTTCCATTTCACATCTGGTCCACGGTCCTGTCCACCCCCTTCCATTGCACATCAGGCCCACGGTCCCGACCACCCCCTCCCATTGCACATCTGGCCCAAGGACCCGACCACCCCCTCCAATTCCACATCTGGCCCACAGTCCCGACCACCCCCTCCTATTCCACATCTGGCCCATGGTCCTGACCAGCCCCTCCCATAGCACATCTGGTCCACGGTCCTGACCACCCCCTCCCATTGCACATCTGGCCCAAAGTCCTGACCACCACACCACGGTCCTGACCACCCCCTCCTATTCCACATCTGACCCACGGACCCGACCACCCCCTTCCATAGCATATCTGGCCCACGGTCCCGACCACCCCCTCACATTGCACATCTGGCCCACGGTCCCGACCACCCCCTCCCATTGCACATCTGGCCCACGGTCCCGACCACCCCCTCCCATTGCACATCTGGTCCACGGTCCCGACCACCCCCTCCCATTCCCCATATGACCCACGGTCCCGACCACCCCCTCCCATTGAACATCTGGCCCACGGTCTTGACCACCCCCTTCCATTGCACATCTGACCCACGGTGCTGACCACCCCCTCCTATTCCACATCTGGCCCACGGTCCTGTCCACCCCCTCCTATTCCACATCTGGCCCACGGTCCAGATCACCACCTCCCATTGAACATCTGGTCCACGGTAACGACCACCCCCTACTATTCCACATCTGTCCCACGGCCCCGACCACCCCCTTCCCATTGAACATCTGGTCCACGGTACCGACCACCCTCTCCTATTCCATATTTGGCCCATGGTCCCGAACACACCCACACATTGCACATCTGGTCCACGGTCCCGACCACCCCCTCCCATTGAACATCTGGCCCACGGTCCCGACCACCCCCTCCCATTGCACATCTGGCCCATGGTCCTGACCACCCCCTTCCATTGCACATCTGACCCACGGTGCTGACCACCCCCTCCTATTCCACATCTGGCCCACGGTCCTGTCGACCCCCTCCTATTCCACATCTGGTCCACGGTACCGACAACCCCCTCCTATTCCATATTTGGCCCATGGTCCCGACCACACCCACCCATTGCACATCTGGTCCACGGTCCCGACCACACCCTCCCATTGAACATCTGGCCCACGGTCCCGACCACCCCCTCCCATTGCACATCTGGCCCATGGTCCTGACCACCCCCTTCCATTGCACATCTGACCCACGGTGCTGACCACCCCCACCTATTCCACATCTGGCCCACGGTCCTGTTCACCCCCTCCTATTCCACATCTGGCCCACGGTCCTGTCCACCCCCTCCTATTCCACATCTGGCCCACGGTCCCGTCCACCCCCTCCCATTGCACATCTGGCCCACGGTCCTGACCAGCACCTCCCAATGCACATCTGGCCCACGATCCTGACCAGCCCCTCCCATTGCACATTTGGTCCACGGTCCCGACCACCCCCTCCCATTGCACATTTGGTCCACGGTCCCGACCACCCCCTCCCATTGCACATCTGGTCCACGGTCATGACCACCCCCTCCCATTGCACATCTGGCCCACGGTCTCGACCACCCCCTCCCATTGCACATCTGGTCCATGGTCCCGACCACCCCCTCCTTTTGCACATCTGGCCCACGGTCCTGACCACCCCCTCCCATTGAACATCTGACCCACTGTCCCGACCACCCCCTCCCATTGCACATCTGGTCCACGGTCCCGACCACCCCCTCCCATTTCACATCTGGTCCACGGTCCTGTCCACCCCCTTCCATTGCACATCTGGCCCACGGTCCCGACCACCCCCTCCCAATGCACATCTGGCCCAAGGCCCCGACCACCCCCTCCTATTCCACATCTGGCCCACGGTCCCGGCCACCCCCTCCCATTGCACATCTGGCCCATGGACCCGACCACCCCCTCCTATTCCACATCTGGTCCATGGTCCTGACCAGCCCCTCCCATAGCACATCTGGTCCACGGTCCTGACCAACCCCTCCCATTGCACATCTGGCCCACAGTCCTGACCACCACACCATGGTCCTGACCACCGCCTCCTATTCCACATCTGACCCACGGACCCGACCACCCCCTTCCATAGCACATCTGGCCCACGGTCCTGACCACCACCTCCCATTGCACATCTGGCCCACGGACCTGACCACCCCCTTCCATTGCACATCTGACCCACGGTGCTGACCACCCCCTCCTATTCCACATCTGGCCCACGGTCCTGTCCACCCCCTCCTATTCCACATCTGGCCCACGGTCCTGTCCACCCCCTCCTATTCCACATCTGGCCCATGGTCCCGTCCACCCCCTCCCATTGCACATCTGGCCCACAGTCCTGACCAGCACCTCCCAATGCACATCTGGCCCACGGTCCTGACCAGCCCCTCCCATTGAACATCTGGCCAACGGTCCCGACCACCCCCTCCCATTGCACATTTGGTCCACGGTCCCGACCACCCCCTCCCATTCCACATCTGGTCCATGGTCCCGACCACCCCCTCCTATTGCACATCTGGCCCACGGTCCTGACCACCCCCTCCCATTGAACATCTGACCCACTGTCCCGACCACCCCCTCTCATTGCACATCTGGTCCACGGTCCCGACCACCCCCTCCTATTTCACATCTGGTCCACGGTCCTGACCACCCCCTCCCATTGAACATCTGACCCACTGTCCCGACCACCCCCTCCCACTGCACATCTAGACCACGGTCCCAACCAACCCCTCCCATTGCACATCTGGTCCACGGTCCTGACCACCCCCTCCCATTGCACATCTGGTCCACGGTCCTGTCCACCCCCTTCCATTGCACATCTGGCCCACGGTCCCGACCACCCCCTCCTATTCCACATCTGGCCCACGGTCCCGACCACCCCCTCCCATTGCACATCTGGCCCACGGTCCCGACCACCCCCTCCTATTCCACATCTGGCCCATGGTCCTGACCAGCCCCTCCCATTGCACATCTGGCCCACGGTCCTGACCATCCCCTCCTATTGCACATCTGGCCCACGGTCCCGACCACCCCCTCCCATTGCACATCTGGTCCATGGTCCCGACCACCCCCTCCTATTGCACATCTGGCCCACGGTCCTGACCACCCCCTCCCATTGAACATCTGACCCACTGTCCCGACCACCCCCTCCCATTGCACATCTGGTCCACGGTCCCGACCACCCCCTCCCATTGCACATCTGGTCCACGGTCCCGACCACGCCCTCCCATTGCACATCTGGCCCACGGTCCCGACCACCCCCTCCCATTGCACATCTGGCCCACGGTCCCGACCACCCCCTCCCATTGCACATCTGGTCCACGGTCCCGACCACCCCCTCCCATTCCCCATATGACCCACGGTCCCGACCACCCCCTCCCATTGAACATCTGGCCCACGGTCCTGACCACCCCCTTCCATTGCACATCTGACCCACGGTGCTGACCACCCCCTCCTATTCCACATCTGGCCCACGGTCCTGTCCACCCCCTCCTATTCCACATCTGGCCCACGGTCCAGATCACCACCTCCCATTGAACATCTGGTCCACGGTAACGACCACCCCCTACTATTCCACATCTGTCCCACGGCCCCGACCACCCCCTTCCCATTGAACATCTGGTCCACGGTACCGACCACCCCCTCCTATTCCATATTTGGCCCATGGTCCCGAACACACCCACACATTGCACATCTGGTCCACGGTCCCGACCACCCCCACCCATTGAACATCTGGCCCACGGTCCCGACCACCCCCTCCCATTGCACATCTGGCCCATGGTCCTGACCACCCCCTTCCATTGCACATCTGACCCACGGTGCTGACCACCCCCTCCTATTCCACATCTGGCCCACGGTCCTGTCCACCCCCTCCTATTCCACATCTGGTCCACGGTACCGACAACCCCCTCCTATTCCATATTTGGCCCATGGTCCCGACCACACCCACCCATTGCACATCTGGTCCACGGTCCCGACCACACCCTCCCATTGAACATCTGGCCCACGGTCCCGACCACCCCCTCCCATTGCACATCTGGCCCATGGTCCTGACCACCCCCTTCCATTGCACATCTGACCCACGGTGCTGACCACCCCCACCTATTCCACATCTGGCCCACGGTCCTGTTCACCCCCTCCTATTCCACATCTGGCCCACGGTCCTGACCAGCCCCTCCCATTGCACATTTGGTCCACGGTCCCGACCACCCCCTCCCATTGCACATTTGGTCCACGGTCCCGACCACCCCCTCCCATTGCACATCTGGTCCACGGTCCTGACCACCCCCTCCCATTGCACATCTGGCCCACGGTCTCGACCACCCCCTCCCATTGCACATCTGGTCCATGGTCCCGACCACCCCCTCCTTTTGCACATCTGGCCCACGGTCCTGACCACCCCCTCCCATTGAACATCTGACCCACTGTCCCGACCACCCCCTCCCATTGCACATCTGGTCCACGGTCCCGACCACCCCCTCCCATTTCACATCTGGTCCACGGTCCTGTCCACCCCCTTCCATTGCACATCTGGCCCACGGTCCCGACCACCCCCTCCCAATGCACATCTGGCCCAAGGCCCCGACCACCCCCTCCTATTCCACATCTGGCCCACGGTCCCGGCCACCCCCTCCCATTGCACATCTGGCCCATGGACCCGACCACCCCCTCCTATTCCACATCTGGTCCATGGTCCTGACCAGCCCCTCCCATAGCACATCTGGTCCACGGTCCTGACCAACCCCTCCCATTGCACATCTGGCCCACAGTCCTGACCACCACACCATGGTCCTGACCACCGCCTCCTATTCCACATCTGACCCACGGACCCGACCACCCCCTTCCATAGCACATCTGGCCCACGGTCCTGACCACCACCTCCCATTGCACATCTGGCCCACGGACCTGACCACCCCCTTCCATTGCACATCTGACCCACGGTGCTGACCACCCCCTCCTATTCCACATCTGGCCCACGGTCCTGTCCACCCCCTCCTATTCCACATCTGGCCCACGGTCCTGTCCACCCCCTCCTATTCCACATCTGGCCCATGGTCCCGTCCACCCCCTCCCATTGCACATCTGGCCCACAGTCCTGACCAGCACCTCCCAATGCACATCTGGCCCACGGTCCTGACCAGCCCCTCCCATTGAACATCTGGCCCACGGTCCCGACCACCCCCTCCCATTGCACATTTGGTCCACGGTCCCGACCACCCCCTCCCATTCCACATCTGGTCCATGGTCCCGACCACCCCCTCCTATTGCACATCTGGCCCACGGTCCTGACCACCCCCTCCCATTGAACATCTGACCCACTGTCCCGACCACCCCCTCTCATTGCACATCTGGTCCACGGTCCCGACCACCCCCTCCCATTTCACATCTGGTCCACGGTCCTGACCACCCCCTCCCATTGAACATCTGACCCACTGTCCCGACCACCCCCTCCCACTGCACATCTAGACCACGGTCCCAACCAACCCCTCCCATTGCACATCTGGTCCACGGTCCTGACCACCCCCTCCCATTGCACATCTGGTCCACGGTCCTGTCCACCCCCTTCCATTGCACATCTTGCCCACGGTCCCGACCACCCCCTCCCATTGCACATCTGGCCCACGGTCCCGACCACCCCCTCCTATTCCACATCTGGCCCACGGTCCCGACCACCCCCTCCCATTGCACATCTGGCCCACGGTCCCGACCACCCCCTCCTATTCCACATCTGGCCCATGGTCCTGACCAGCCCCTCCCATTGCACATCTGGCCCACGGTCCTGACCATCCCCTCCTATTGCACATCTGGCCCACGGTCCCGACCACCCCCTCCCATTGCACATCTGGTCCATGGTCCCGACCACCCCCTCCTATTGCACATCTGGCCCACGGTCCTGACCACCCCCTCCCATTGAACATCTGACCCACTGTCCCGACCACCCCCTCCCATTGCACATCTGGTCCACGGTCCCGACCACCCCCTCCCATTGCACATCTGGTCCACGGTCCCGACCACCCCCTCCCATTTCACATCTGGTCCACGGTCCTGACCACCCCCTCCCATTGAACATCTGACCCACTGTCCCGACCACCCCCTCCCACTGCACATCTAGACCATGGTCCCAACCAACCCCTCCCATTGCACATCTGGTCCACGGTCCTGACCACCCCCTCCCATTGCACATCTGGTCCACGGTCCTGTCCACCCCCTTCCATTGCACATCTGGCCCACGGTCCCGACCACCCCCTCCCATTGCACATCTGGCCCACGGTCCCGACCACCCCCTCCCATTGCACATTTGGTCCACGGTCCTGTCCAAACCCTCCCATTCCCCATCTGACCCACGGTCCTGACCACCCACTCCCATTCCCCATCTGACCCACGGTCCCGACCACCCACTCCCATAGCACATCTGGTCCACGGTCCTGACCACCCCCTCCCATTGCACATCTGGCCCACAGTCCTGACCACCACACCACGGTCCTGACCACCCCCTCCTATTCCACATCTGACCCACGGACCCGACCACCCCCTTCCATACCACATCTGGCCCACGGTCCCGACCACCCCCTCCCATTGCACATCTGGCCCACGGTCCCGACCACCCCCTCCCATTGCACATCTGGCCCACGGTCCCGACCACCCCCTCCCATTGCACATCTGGTCCACGGTCCCGACCAACCCCTCCCATTCCCCATCTGACCCACGGTCCCGACCACCCCCTCCCATTGCACATCTGGTCCACTGTCCCGACCACCCCCTCCCATTCTCCATCTGACCCACGGTCCCGACCACCCCCTCCCATTGCACATCTGGTCCACGGTCCCGACCAACCCCTCCCATTGCACATCTGACCCACCGTCCCGATCACCCCCTCCCATTCCCCATCTGACCCACGGTCCTGTCCAAACCCTCCCATTGCACATCTGGCCCACGGTCCTGACCACCCCCTCCCATTGCCCATCTGACCCACGGTCCTGACCACCCCCTCCTATTCCACATCTGACCCACGGACCCGACCACCCCCTTCCATAGCACATCTGGCCCACGGTCCCGACAACCCCTCCCATTGCACATCTGGCCCACGGTCCCGACCACCCCCTCCCGTTGCACATCTGGCCCACGGTCCCGACCACCCCCTCCCATTGCACATCTGGTCCACGGTCCCGACCAACCCCTCCCATTCCCCATCTGACCCACGGTCCCAACCACCCCCTCCCATTGCACATCTGGTCCACTGTCCCGACCACCCCCTCCCATTCCCCATTTGACCCACGGTCCCGACCACCCTCTCCCATTGCACATCTGGTCCACGGTCCCGACCAACCCCTCCCATTGCACATCTGACCCACCGTCCCGATCACCCCCTCCCATTCCCCATCTGACCCACGGTCCTGTCCAAACCCTCCCATTGCACATCTGGCCCACGGTTCTGACCACCCCCTCCCATTGCCCATCTGACCCACGGTCCTGACCACCCACTCCTATTCCCCATCTGACCCACGGTCCTGACCACCCCCTCCCATTGCACATCTGGCCCACGGTCCCAACCACCCCCTCCCATTGCACATCTGGCCCACAGTCCTGACCACCACACCACGGTCCTGACCACCCCCTCCTATTCCACATCTGACCCACGGACCCGACCACCCCCTTCCATAGCACATCTGGCCCACGGTCCCGACCACACCCTCCCATTGCACATCTGGCCCACGGTCCCGACCACCCCCTCCCATTGCACATCTGGCCCACGGTCCCGACCACCCCTCCCATTGCACATCTGGTCCACGGTCCCGACCAACCCCTCCCATTCCCCATCTGACACACGGTCCCGACCACCCCCTCCCATTGCACATCTGGTCCACTGTCCCGACCACCCCCTCCCATTCCCCATCTGGTCCACTGTCCCGACCACCCCCTCCCATTCCCCATCTGACCCACGGTCCCTACCACCCCCTCCCATTGCACATCTGGTCCACGGTCCCGACCAACCCCTCCCATTGCACATCTGACCCACCGTCCCGATCACCCCCTCCCATTCCCCATCTGACCCACGGTCCTGTCCAAACCCCCCATTGCACATCTGGCCTACGGTCCTGACTACCCCCTCCCATTGCCCATCTGACCCACGGTCCTGACCACCCCCTCCCATTGCACATCTGGCCCACGGTCCCAACCACTCCCTCCCATTGCACATCTGGTCCACGGTCCCGACGAACCCCTCCCATTCCCCATCTGACCCACGGTCCCGACCACCCCCTCCCATTGCACATCTGGTTCACTGTCCCGACCACCCCCTCCCATTCCCCATCTGGTCCACTGTCCCGACCACCCCCTCCCATTCCCCATCTGACCCACGGTCCCTACCACCCCCTCCCATTGCACATCTGGTCCACGGTACCGACCAACCCCTCCCATTGCACATCTGACCCACCGTCCCGATCACCCCCTCCCATTCCCCATCTGACCCACGGTCCTGTCCAAACCCTCCCATTGCACATCTGGCCCACGGTCCTGACTACCCCCTCCCATTGCCCATCTGACCCACGGTCCTGACCACCCCCTCCCATTGCACATCTGGCCCACGGTCCCAACCACCCCCTCCCATTGCACATCTGGCCCACAGTCCTGACCACCACACCACGGTCCTGACCACCCCCTCCTATTCCACATCTGACCCACGGACCCGACCACCCCCTTCCATAGCACATCTGGCCCACGGTCCCAACCACCCCCTCCCATTGCACATCTGGCCCACGGTTCCAACCACCCCCTCCCATTGCACATCTGGCCCACAGTCCTGACCACCACACCACGGTCCTGACCACCCCCTCCCATTGCACATCTGGTTTATGTTCGTTGTGTAACTGCAGGAGATTGAACTCAGGTGGCAGGAATATTATGAGCTGGTGACTTTGTTGCTGCAATGGATTCGCCACCACATCAGCATGTTTGAGGAGAAAAGATTCCCAGGGATGTACGAGGAGATGGAGGTGAGTGGATGAAGTGGAGGGCGGAACAGGGACCAACCCCGACTCCCATTTTTCCCATGTCCGATCCCATCGCCCGCTGTTGTGTGACCATCTCGCCACCCACTGTTCCTTTGTCTGATCCCATCACCCACTGTACCCATGTCCGTTCCCATCGCCCGCTGTTCCTGTGACCATCCTGCCACCTGCTGTTCCCGTGTCAAATCCCATCGCCCACTCTTCCCTTGAACGATCCCATCGCCCGCTGTTCCTGTGTCTAATCCCATCACCCGCTGTTCCCGTGTCTAATCCCATCGCTCGCTGTTTCCGTGACCGATTCCATCACTAGCTGTTCCCATGTCCGATCCCATTGCCCACTGTTCCTGTGACCAATCCCATCACCCCATCCCCATGACAAATCCAGTCATCTACTGTCCCTGTGACTGATCCCATCACCCACTCTCCCTATGACAAATCCCATTATCCCCTGTCGTCATGACCAATGCAGTCACCTCCTGTTACCATGACCAATCCCATAATCCCCTGTCCCCGAGACCGATCCCATCACCCCCTGTCCCCATGACCAGTCCCGTCACCTCCTGTCCCCATGACCAATCCCGTCAACCCTGTCCCCGTGACCAATCCCGTCACCCCCTGTTCCCATGACCAATCTCGTCACCCCCCTGTCCCTGTGACCAATCCCGTCAACCCATGTCCCCTTGACCAATCCTGTCACCCCCTGTCCCCGTGATCGATGCTGAACTGATTCGGGTCCAGCGACCCTTGCCCTGCCTTTAACTATTGATTGCCTGTGATCCCCAGGTCCTTTGGAGGCAGTTCCTCAAGTTTAAAGAATCCGATTTGCCCAGTAAAGAGAATGAGAAAATCCACAGCAAAACTGTCTTCAAATCCCTGGAGGTATGTCCTGGCTCTGCCTGCACTCTCCCTCCCTGATCTTCAGCATTGTTTGTACCTGCGTCTGTGGGTGTAATACACCCGACAAACAGGATGGACTTCAGGGCAGGAGGATAGGGGTCCAGAGTGAAAGGTGGAATGTTCCAGGGGAACATCTTTACTCAGAGTGAGGTGAGAGTGTGGACTGAGTTGCCAGTGGAGGTGGATGTGGGTCGATTTCACCATTTGAGGGAAGATTGGATAGGTAAAGGGAGGGGAGGGGTGTGGGCTGGGTGCAGGTCGATGGGACAAATGGAATAAATAGATTGAGATGGACAAGATGGGCTGAACAGCCTATTTCTAAACTGTGATGTTCTGTGGTTCTCTGGGACACCATCGCTGGGTATAGGGGGACTCCCTGTGTGTGGGGGTGTTCCCCTGGGTGTAGGCAGGACCTCTGGGTGTGGGGGGGCCTCCCCTGGCTGCAGGGGTTTCCCCAGGGTGTGGGGGTTCCCCCTGGGTGTAGGGGTCTCCCCTGGCTGTGCGGATTAATGTATGGGGTTTCCTCTGGGAGTAAGGGTCTCTCTGGATGTGGGGATCTCCCCAGGGTGTGGGGGGGTCACCCAGATGTAGGGGATTCTCCCCAGGTGTGGTAGGAAGCCCCTGAGGTTTGGCACAATATTCATTGAGTACGGTGTGACTGTATTTACATAGGGTGCTATCCAGGACGGTCACCTGAAGATTCCCACCGGTTACCACCCCATTGATGTGGAGAAGGAATGGGGAAAGCTTCACATCGCAATATTAGAGAGAGAGCGAGTTCTCCGCGCTGAGTTTGAGAGGTTGGTCTGCTGTTCCCTGCCGTTCACCAGCGAACGCTAGCAATGGCACGCAACAGCCCACTCGGTCCATGCCAGCTCCAAACCAAGGAAACCTCTTATCCCCATCCCTCATCCCTCATTCCCATCCCTCGTCCCCTCATTCCCATCCCTCATCCCTCATTCCCATCCCTCGTCACCTCATTCCCATCCCTCGTCCCCTCATTCCCATCCCTTGTCCCTCATTCCCATCCCTCATCCCCTCATTTCCATTCCCAACCCTCATTCCCATTCCCATCCCTCATTCCCATCCCTCATTCCCATCCCTCATTCCCATCCCTTATTCCTATCCCTCATTCCCATCCCTCAACCCTCATTCCCATCCCTCGTCCCTTCATTCCCATCCCTCGTCCCCTCATTGCCATCCTTCGTCCCCTCATTCTCATTCCTCGTCCCTTCATTCTCATTCCTCGTCCCCTCATTCCCATTCCTCATCCTTCATCCCCATCCCTCATCATTCATTCCCATCCCTTATCCCTCATTCGCATCCCTCGTCCCCTCATTCCCATTCCCCGTCCCTCATCCCCATCCCTCATTCCCATTCCTATTCCTCGTCCCCTCATTCCCATCCCTCGTTCCTCATTCCCATCCCTCGTACCCTCATTCCCTTCCCTCGTCCACTCCCATCTCTCGTACCCTCATTCCCATTCCCATTCCTCGTTCCCTCATTCCCATCCTAGTTCCTCATTCCCATCCCCTTCCCATCCCTCATCCCCTCATTACCATCCCTCGTCCCCTCATTCCCATCCCTCTTCCCCTCATTCCCATCCCTCGTCCCCTCATTCCCATCCCTCATCCCCTAATCCCCATCCTTGATCCCTTATCCCCATCCCTCGTTCCTCATTCCCATCCCTCATCCCCATCCCTCGTTCCTCATTCCCATCCCTCATCCCCTCATTCCCATCCCTCGTCCCCTCATTCCCATTCCCTGTCCCTCATTCCCATCATTCGTCCCCTAATCCCCATCCTTCATCCCTCATCCCCATCCCTTGTCCCTCATTCCAATCCCTTGTCCCTCATTCCCATCCCTCATTTACAGCTGGACAGGGTTGTAAAGAGTGCTTTTGGCATCTTGGCCTTCATAAATCAAAGTATTGAGTCCAGGAGTTGGGATGTTATGGTAAAGTTGTATAAGATATTGGTGAGGCCAAATTTGGAGAATTGTGTGCAGTTTTGGTCACCAAACTAAAGATTGAAAGAGAGTAGAGAAGATTTACTAGGATATTGCCCAGACCGGGAAAGGCTAAATAGGTTAGGACTTTATCCCCTGGAGTATAGAAGAATGAGGGGAGATTTGATTGAGGTGTTTAAAGTTATGAGGGGGGACAGAGAGTAGGTCAGCTTTTTCCACTGAGGGTGGGTGAGATACAAACCAGAGGACATGGGTTAAGGGTGAAAGGGGAAAAGTTTAGGGGGAATGTGAGGGGGAACTTCTTCACACTGAGAGTGTGGGGGTGTGGAACAAGCTGCACGCTGAAGTGGAGAATGTGGGCTCAATTTTAACATTTAATAAGGGTTTGGACAGGTGCATGGATGGGAGAGGGATGGGGGGATATGGGGGGATATGGATGGGCAAGTCAGTGGGACGACATAAAAATGGTTTGGCCCAGACAAGAGGGGCCGAATGGGCCTCTTTCTGTGCTGTAATGTTCTGTGGGTGAGGAGGGATGAGCTGATATGGAAATCACAGAGGGAATGATCTCTGTGGAAGGCAGAGAGGGGTGGGGAGGGATCCATGTGTGTAGTGGTGGTCTCCAGTTGGAAAGGAGGGCTGGATGTAATTGGATTGATGGGCCAATTGGCCTACTCCAGCATCTATTGTCTATTTAGAGGCGAGGACACAAATATCCCAATCCACATTTGGAGGGGGAGAGAGGCATGGAACTCCGAGAGACGTTGGAAGTGCAGGAGGTGGCCGTGTGGGCCACAGGCGAGAGGAAGCCAGTTTTCCTGTAAAAGGAACAGATCTCATATGTCCTGGAACAGAGGCCTCCTGTCAAAAGCGGGCACGACAAAGGCAGAAAGTCTGTGAGGATCTCAGGGAGACAGCGTGAGAGGAGCTGGTAGTCAGGTTGCAGTGGGAGTCAGGGTTGTGGTCAGTGTCAGTCCTGAGTTGGAGACAGAGAGAGACCGTGAACGGAGGGAGAAGTGTCCGGTCAACATGAAGTAGGTTTGGCAGGATGGTAAAGACGAAGGACTCAGGAGAGAAGGGACCCGGGAGAGATCGACATCCCTGAGGTGTCTGATGTTTGTTTCGGTTCACACTGTTCTCAGACTCGAATGGTTCCAGAGGATCATCCAGAAGATTGAACAGGAATCAGACATCTGTGAGGGACAGCTAAAAAACTCAGACAACCTCCTCAAAGCGGTGAGTGATGATGGAAGGGAGGGGCCAAAGGGGGAGGAACAGTGACACAGTGTGGGAGAGAAGGAGAATGGGAGAGAAGGACTGAAAGAGAGAAGGAATACGAGAGAAGGAGTGCGAGAGAGGAGTGCAGGAGAGAAGGGGTGCGGGAGAAGGAGTAGGGAGAAGGAGTGGGGGAGAAGGGGTTCAGGAGGAGTGGGGAGAAGGGGTGTGGGAGAGAAAGATGCGGGAGAAGGAGTGCAGGAGAGAACTGGTGAGGGAGAGGAGTGTTGGAGAGAAGGGGTGCGGGGGGAGAAGGGGTGTGGGAGAGAAGGAATGTGAGAGAGAAGGAGTGTGGAAGAGGAGTGTGGTGGGAATGGGAGAACAAGTTATGGATGTGATCGGCAAGAGTGGACCTTGTAATGCCAGAAGGACATAGCTATGAGGGCGAGGGAGTGACGGGAAGGGGGTGTGATGGGGAGGGGGGAGTGACGGGGAGAGGGGGTGATGGGGAGGGGGAGTGACAGGGGGGAGGGAGGGTAACGGGGAGGGGGAAATGACGGGACAGGGGAGTGACAGGACAGGAGAGTGACGGGACAGGGGAGTGACGGGACAGAGGAGTGATGGTTGTGTTATTCGGACAGGACATCCGTCTGGTGAATGCAGGGAAGCCTCCAACCAGCAGCGCTCTACTGGAACACGACCTGGACAAGGCAGACAGTATGATCCGCATCCTCTTCAATGATGTCCAGACTCTGAAGGATGGGAAACACCCCCAGGCGGAGGCCATGTATCGCAGGTGAGGGTCCTAAGAGGTGAGGTGTCCTCGATGGGCAAGTGATGTTCCTGTGGGGAAAAAGGGGTCCTTGAGGGGAGTAGGGTCCCTGAGAGGTGTGATGTTCCCAAGGAGGTGAGAGGGGTTCTCAAGGGGTGAGGTCTCTAGGGTGTTGTCACTTGGGGGGGGTGTTTGTGTGGGCCATGATGTTAGAATAGGGCCCATTGAGTCTGCTCAACCATTCAGTAGTGGATTGTAAAAGACAAAATTGGTCTGCTTGAAGATCTGAGTGGTCAGCTTTGTATGGAGACAAAAGAGATGGGGGGGGGCATCTTAAATTTTTTTTTCATCAGTTTTCACTCAGGGAAAGGGCACAGAATCGTGGGAAGTCAGGAAAACAAGCAATGAGGTAATGGAACCCTTACAGATTAAAGAGGAGGATGTGCTTGCTGTCTTAAAGCAAATAAGATGGATAAATCCCCAGGGCCTGACAAGATATTCTCTCGGACTTTGAAGTCATAGGGACTCTGACAGAAATGTTTAAAATGTCCTTGGCCACGGGGAAGGTGCTGGAGGAGTGGGAGGGGTGCTCATGTTGTTCCATTGTTTAAAAAAAGGATCCAAAAATATCCCTGGAAGTTACAGGCCGGTGAGCCTGACATCAGTAGTAGGTAAATTATTGAAAGGTGTTCTCAGAGATAAGATGTACAATTATTTGAATAACCAGAAACTAATTAGGGATAATCAACATGGCTTTGTGCATGGAAGGTTGTGTTTAACCAATCTTGTAGAGTTTTACGAGGAGGTTCCCAGGAAAGTTGATGAAAGAAAGGCTGTGGATGTTGTCTACGTGAATTTAGTAAGGCCTTTGACAAGATCCCACATGGGAGGTGAGTCAGAAAAGTTCATGGTGAAGTAGTGAACTGGATTTGACAATGACTGGATGGGAGAAGGCAGAGAGTAGTGGTGGATGATGCTTCTCAGACTGGAGGCCTGTGACATAATGTGCCTCAGGAATCAGTGCTGAGACAATTGTTGTTTGTCATCTATATCAGTGATCTGGATGATAATGTGGTTAATTGGATCAGCAAGTTTCCAGGTTACACAAAGATTGGAGGTGTTGTGGTCGGTGAAGAAGGTTTTCAAAGTTTGCAGATGGATCTGGACCAGCTGGAAAAATGGGCTGAAAAATGGCCGATGGAATTTAATGCAGACAAGTGTGAGGTGTTGCATTCTGGAAGGACAAACCAAGAAAGGACGTACACGGTAAATGGTCGGGCACTGAGGAGTGGGGTAGAACCGAAGGATCTGGGAATACAGATACACAATTCCCTGAAAATGGCGTCATAGATGGACAGGGTTGTAAAGAGAGCTTTTGGCATCTTGGCCTTTATAAATCAAAGTATTGAGTACAGGAATTGGGATGTTATGGCCAAGTTGGATAAGACATTGGTGAGGCCAAATTTGGAGGATTGTTTGCAGTTTTGGTCACCAAACTACAGGAAAGATATCAATAAGATAGAAAGAGAAAAGTCCCAGCTCTGCGAACCTTGCCTCATAAGACTTGTTTTCCAATCCAGGCAACATCCTGGTAAATCTGCTCTGCCTCCTCTCCACATCCTTCCTGTAATGAGGTGACCAGAACTGGACACAATACTCTTAGTGATGTATGGATTTGGACCCCAAGGTCCCTCTGTTCATCCACACCCTTAAGTAACTGACCATGAACCCTGTCCTCAGCCTTGTGGTTTGTCCTTCCAAAATGCATCACCTCATACTTATCTGGATTGAATTCCATTTGTCACTTTTCTGCTCAACTCTGCATCCTGATCACATCCTCTTGTAACCTTCGAAAACCTTCAGCTCCATCCACAACTCCTCCAACCCTTGTGTCATCCACAAACTTACTGACCCATCCTTCCACCTCTTCATCCAGGTCATTTATAAAAATCACAAAGAGCAGGGGTCCCAGAACAGATCCCTGCGGCCCCTCCACTAGTCACCGACCTCCAGGCAGAATAGTTTCCTTCACCAACTGCTCTCTGATTTCTTTCTACAAGCCAATTTTTTTATCCACACGGCCAAGGTTCCACTGATCCCGTGTCTCATGACTTTCAGAACGAGTCTCTCGTGTGGGAACCTTGCTTTGCTAAAATCCATGTCGACCACATCAACTGCCCGACCCTCATCAATTTCTTTTGTTACCTCCTCAAAAAACTCAATTAGGCACGACCTTCCATTCACAAAGCCCTGCTGACTATCTCAAGTAGACTGGACTTCTCCAAATGCTCATCGATCCTGTCCTAAAGAATCCTCCCCACTAGTTTACACTCCACTGATGTGAGACTCACTGGCCAATAATTCCCAGGATTCTCCCTATTGTTTAAACAGGGGGACCACATTTGTCATTCTCCAATCGTCCGGCACCTCCCCTGTGGCGAAGGACACAAATTTATCTCTCACTCAATTGTAAAAAACAATGGCAGCCACGAGGTTGCAGTGGTCACTTCAGCCCCTACAGTGTATCACTTCTGTGTGAAGGTGTTGGATCTGGATGTGTGTTTGCGGTGTTTTCACTGAGGTCTGGAAAACACTGTTTCATCCACTTGTATGCATTCAATCAGATGACAATAAACTGTAATTTGAACAGTACACCCCACTCGTCCAGACCAGTGATACACATACACAGAACCTAGATACAGTTATTAAAATAAATATTAATAAATAGAGTCATGGAGAGTTGTTTTTGCAGTTGTCCAGCATCCTTGCTGCCTGTGGGAAGTTCCCTGGCAGGAGCAGCTGGACGATGCTGTGTGCGGGGTGGAAGGGGGTCCTCAATGATTTGCCCACCCTCTTCAGGCCACGATCCCGGTTGATCATAGGGAGAGAGACTCCAGTGATCCTCTCGGCCACTCATTTGGTCCTGTGGATGGACCTTTGATCTGATGCTTTTTTTTAAATTTTTTATTTTTCACACCATAAATCACATTAGCCATGATATACACTATTTCTTTTTCACACATATACAGTGACTTTTTCTCCCCCCCCCCCTCCTCCCAAGCCACCCCCCCACCCCCACCCCCCTCATCCATTTTAGGTATACAATCTAGATTGCATTAAGCCAGTCAGACAATGTTGTCATTCAACAAAAATACACCAGAAATTCTACTGAGTCCATTCTTTTCTTTCCTTCTCCTTCCATCAACTTAGGTAATGTTTGTCCCCGGGAGGTTTTCGCTATTGTATTTAATGTAAGGCTCCTATACTTGTTCGAATATTTCAATATTATTTCTTAACCTATATGTTATTTTTTCTAATGGAATACATTTATTCATTTAAATTTAGTAGTTTCTTCCTTTTAATTTGGTTATGTATTCCATTAATATTTAAAGTCATATAGTTCAGCGTAGCCCTTTTATATTTTGTTTATCTTCTCTTTCCGTTTTTCCATCATTACCTTTCCTCCTTTTCCATTTCTGTTTTCTTATTTTCAACTCTTTATAAGACAACATTCCTACAACATCCAACATTTTCCTTATTCTCCTATTTCTATCTTATTTATCCCCAATCTCCCCTTCCCCTCCTGAGTTGTCCTTTATCCCTTGTCGGACAACCACATCTCCCCTCTCCATTTGGATTTGCGAATCCACTCGCAAGCGTCAACTGATTTTGCAGTGACCGCTATTTCCCCCCACCCCGCCCCCCCCAGAAAAGATTTCACTTTTCATATGTCACAAAGGTCACTCTTTTAATTCCCTCCTTATTCTCTCTATTCCATTACATTCCCTTATTAATTCTTGTCTATACTATCTATATTTTCCTCTAAGTACAGATACATTCACGTATGCACATTGTCTCTATTCACTCTTATACCTCTTTACCCGCATACATATCAATCGTGATCATTTTTACTCTCATTACCCGTCTTCATCCCTCAGTCTATTTTTGTAATTGTTCTGCAAATTTTCGTGCTTCTTCTGGATCCGAGAATAGTCTGTTTTGTTGTCCTGGAATAAATATTTTCAATACCGCTGGATGCTTTAGTATAAATTTATACCCTTTCTTCCATAAAATCGCCTTTGCTGTATTGAACTCTTTTCTCTTCTTTAGGAGTTCAAAACTTATATCTGGATAAATGAAGATTTTTTGCCCTTTATACTCCAGTGGCTTGTTGCCCTCTCTTACTTTTTCCATTGTCTTCTCCAGTACCTTTTCTCTTGTAGTATATCTTAGGAATTTTACTACAATAGATCTTGGTTTTTGTTGTGGTTGTGGTTTAGGGGCCAATGCTCTAGGTGCCCTTTCTATTTCCATTTCTTGCTGTAGTTCTGGACATCCTAGGGCCTTAGGTATCCATTCTTTTATAAACTCCCTCATATTCTTGCCTTCTACATCTTCCTTAAGGCCCACTATCTTTATGTTATTTCTTCTGTTATAATTTTCCATTATATCTATTTTTTGAGCTAGTAGTTCTTGTGTCTCTTTAGTTTTTTTATTAGATTCCTCCAATTTCTTTTTTAAGTCTTCTACCTCCATTTCTGCTGCTACTGCCCGCTCTTCCATCTTGTCCATTTTCTTTCCCATTTCTGTTAAGGTCATCTCCATTTTATTCATTTTCTCTTCTGTGTTGTTTATTCTTTTTCTTAAATCCTTAAATTCCTGTGTTTGCCATTCTTTAAATGACTCCATGTATCCTTTAATAAGAGAAAGTAAAACCTTTGTCTTGCCTTTCCCTTCTTCTTCTATTTCACTGTGCTCTTCCTCTTCCTCTTCTTCTTCCTCTGGGTTGGCCATCTGTTGTTTCTTTGGTGCCCTTTCCTTCTCTTCTTTCTTGTTTCTATTGTCTTCTGTGGTCTCTTCTTGCTGCAGGTGTTCTGCAGCTGTCGTTGCCGGCTGTGGAGATCGACTCCCCAGCTGGTCCCCCCTCCCGTCGGTGTGTTTTTTTTCATCGCGCATGCGCGGTTGCGCACTTTTACTCGGCTCAGCGAGCCATTTTTGTAGTCCATTATTTACCGACCTGAGGGAGCGGGTTTCTCTCTCCGCAGCGGGCCTCTTCGGACAGGTAAGGCCTTCACCTTTTTCCTCCTTTGTCTTCTCTTCCTCTCTTCTTACCGTTGCTTTCGATTTTTCTTTTTTTGTCGCCATCTTCTTTCCACCTTTATACTCACTTTTCTGTAACTTTTATTTCTGTGCCTTTGTGTTTTCCTTTGTTTTTCCTGACTTTTCTGGAGAGGGCTGGAGTTCACCGTCCGGCCACTACTCCATCACGTGACTCCTAATTTAAAAGCAATTTCAAGAGAAATTAATCCATAAGAATTGAGTGTCCTGTTCACTGGACAACCTGATGTGCTCGACTGGAGGCCAATAAATGGCCCCTTCTCATCTTGGCGGCTGCCACTCTCCGATCTGATGCTTCACAGCAATATGGTGATGCCACCAGGACACTCTTCTGTAGAAGGTTGACGTGACGGCGGCCGATAGCCTTGGTGCTTCAGTCTTCTCAGGAAGTGCAGTGGCTGTTGTGCCTTCCTGAGGTGGAAAGATGTTGAATGTCCACAATAGGTTACTAGTTAAATGAACTCCAAGGAACTTGGTGCTCTCCACTCTCTCTACTACAGAGTTGTTGATGTATAGTGGAGGGTGGTCATTCCTGGTCCTCTTGAAGTCCACAATCATCTCCTTCGTCTTATCAGCATTGAGACTCAGACTCAATCTCACACCATTTCATGAGATTTTCCACCTCTTCTCTGTAGTGCAACTCATCGTTGTTGCTGATGAGGCCGACGACTGTTGTGTCGTCTGTAAACCTGACGACCCTGTAGAGGTTGCATCGGGCAATATCTCTCCCATCCATGGTAGTTCTCTCCATAGAAACTTGTACCCTTCCACCTCTCCCGTCTCAATCCTTCCCCTCTGTCCACCTCCCCCTCTCAATCCTTCCCCTCCATCTACCTCTCCTCTCTCAATCCTTCCCCTCCATCTACCTCTCCCCTCTCAATCCTTCCCTCCACCTCCCTCTCCCCTCTCAATCCTTCCTCTCGGTCCACCTCTCCCCTCTCAATCCTTCCCCTCCATCTCCCTCTCCCCTCTCAATCCTTCCCCTCCATCCACCTCGCCCCCTCAATCATTCCCCTCTGTCTACCTCTCCCTTCTCAATCCTTCCCCTCCATCCACTTCTCCCCTCTCAATCCTTCCCCTCCATCCACCTCCGCCTCTCAATCCTTCTCCTCCATCTCCCTCTCCCCTCTCAATCCCCCCTCCAGCTCCCTCTCCCCTCTCAATCCTTCCCTCCATCTCCCTTTCCCCTCTCAATCCTTCCCCTCCATCCACCTCCCCCTCTCAATCCTTCCCTTCGTCTCCCTCTCCCCTCTCAATCCTTCCCCTCCATCTCCCTCTCCCCTCTCAATCCTTCCCTTCCATCTCCCTCTCGCCTCTCAATCCTTCCCCTCCATCTCCCTCTCCCCTCTCAATCCTTCCGTCCATCTCCCTTTCCCCTCTCAATCCTTCCCCTCCATCCACCTCCCCCTCTCAATCCTTCCCCTCCATCCACCTCCCCCTCTCAATCCTTCCCCTCCATCTCCCTCTCCCCTCTCAATCTTTCCCCTCCATCCACCTATCTCCTCCATCTCCCTTTCCCCTCTCAATCCTTCCCCTCCATCCTCCTCTCCCCTCTCAATCCTTCCCCGCCGTCCACCTCCCCGCTCTCGATCCTTCCATTCCGTCCTCCTCTCCCCTCTCAATCCTTCCCCTCCGTCTCCCTCTCAATCCTTCAACTCCCTCTCCCCTCTCAATCCTTCCCTCCATCTCCCTTTCCCCTCTCAATCCTTCCCCTCCATCCACCTCCCCCTCTCAATCCTTCCCTTCGTCTCCCTCTCCCCTCTCAATCCTTCCCCTCCATCTCCCTCTCCCCTCTCAATCCTTCCCTTCCATCTCCCTCTCCCCTCTCAATCCTTTCCCTCCATCTCCCTCTCCCCTCTCAATCCTTCCGTCCATCTCCCTTTCCCCTCTCAATCCTTCCCCTCCATCCACCTCCCCCTCTCAATCCTTCCCCTCCATCTCCCTCTCCCCTCTCAATCTTTCCCCTCCATTCACCTCCCCCTCTCAATCCATCTCCTCCATCTCCCTTTCCCCTCTCAATCCTTCCCCTCCATCCTCCTCTCCCCTCTCAATCCTTCCCCGCCGTCCACCTCCCCACTCTCAATCCTTCCATTCCGTCCTCCTCTCCCCTCTCAATCCTTCCCCTCCGTCTCCCTCTCAATCCTTCAACTCCCTCTCCCCTCTCAATCCTTCCCTTCCATCTCTCTCCCCTCTCAATCTTTCCCCTCCATCCTCCTCTCCCCTCTCAATCCTTCCCTGCCGTCCACCTCCCCACTCTCAATCCTTCCATTCCGTCCTCCTCTCCCCTCTCAATCCTTCCCCTCCGTCTCCCTCTCAATCCTTCAACTCCCTCTCCCCTCTCAATCCTTCCCTTCCATTCTCTCTCTCCTCTCAATCCTTCCCCTCCGTCTCCCTCTCTCCAATCATTCCCCTTCGTCTCTCTCTTTCCTCTTAATCCAGCCAGTGTTCCAATGTCCCAGCCTGGTGTAAATCCCTCAACCACAGTCGGCAGCAGGCCCAGGGCCTCCATAGGTTCCTCTCCTCGGGTGACCCATAGCCCTGCCACCTGTGTGTTCAGCCGCATAGCCTCCTCACTGGTCCTCCTCCATGGTCACTCTCTCCTCTGCTTCCCCTCGGACAGGGGATCGTGTCCCCATTTTCTGGTGCCCTGCACCAGTCCTCCGCTCCCCTGGAGTCTGCAACCCCTTGTGGCTGCTGTTGGTCAGAGGTGCCGCCATCTTGGGCCCAGATCCTGCTGTCGCGAGATTTTAAACTAAACTACTGTCAACTCTTTTACCCATTCAAAGCCTGTGTGGAGCTGACAGAAGGCGGACTGGGCGGTTGGACCCCGTGGGGGAGCGCTGTGTCTCCACTCCCCACGGTCCACGGGTCCGCTCTGGCAGTGATGCTCTTTCTTGTCCACCTGTATCTCCTGTCTGAGTCTGGTGTGAAGTATGTGTATTTCAGAGTGTGTTGCTTGTTGCAGGGTGTTCCGCCTTCACGAGTTCCTCGTGGCCACACGAACCGACTACTCCCTGCGCTTCAAGTCCGGGCTACAGACAGCAACTCGGGCCATGACCGTGTCCACGTCGAAGGTGAGCCTTGCGACCGATGCCGCCACGCTGCAGTATGCCCAGGACCTGCTCCTGTGGATCGAGGAGAACCAGCGGGGCATTGACGAGGCAGAGTGGGGCGTGGACCTCCCCACAGTGCAGTCCAATCTGGGCGCACATCGTGGACTGCACCAGGCCATCGAGGACTTCCGCGCCAAGATCGAGAGGGCACGAGCTGATGAGGTGAGAAGATGCACACACTCTGAGACACACTCACACATACCTAGACACGCTCACAGACACCTACACACACTCACTCACACACACACCTAGACACACACACACCTAGACACACTCACTCACGCACATACCTAGACACACTCATGCACAACCTAGACATACTCACACACACCTACACCTAGACACACATACACTGACACACACACAACTAGACAGACTCATACACACTTAGACACACACACCTAGACACACACACACACCTAGACATACACACATCTAAACACACACCAAGAGACACTCACAGACTCACTCACACCTAGACGCACACACACCGAGACACACACACACACAGAGTCACACTCACTCACGTACATACCTAGACACACTCACGCACAACCTAGACATACTCACACACACCTACACCTAGACACACATACACTGACACACACACACTCACTCACACACAACTAGACAGACTCATACACACTTAGACACACACACCTAGACACACACACATTCACTCACACACACCTAGACATACACAAACCTAAACACACACACCAAGACACACTCACAGACTCACTCACACCTAGACGCACACACACCGAGAGACACACACACACCGAGTCACACTCACTCACACACACACACAAACCTACACACACACACACACACTGGGACACACTCACACCTAGATACACTCACTCACACACACACCTAGACACACTCACTCACACATATACACTCACACACACGCACACAAATTCACACACACACTCTCGCACACGCACAAACCTAGACACATAGACACACTCACACACACACACGCATGCACCTAGACACACTCACACACATACTCACTCACACGCGCGCGCTTCCCCCGCATGCACACAGGCTTGCCTGTGCTTGCATGGTTCTCTACACTGTGTTGGAGTTTGTTCTACGCTGTGCTGTGCTGGTCGTGCCATGAAAACTAATGGAACGATGTCATCCCTGCAGCCACACCTTGCTCCAGCAAGTCACAGCACCTACTGCGACTACCTGAGTAAAGTCGACCTTCAATACGCCAAACTGCTGGTTAGTGTTCCTCTGTACCCTCTGGTGTCTGTTCTCACCTTGTCACCCTCTCCCCCCCCCCATCCACACCCTCACCCTTCTCCTCCCCTCACTCTCCGCCCTCCCCATCCACTCCCCTCCCCTTCTCCACACCTTCACCCTCTCCCCTCCCCTCCACACCCCTCAACCTCCCCTCCCCTTACCCTCTGCCCTCCCCCTCCCCCTCCACTCCCCTCTGCCTAGACCCTCCTCCGATCACTGATCCAATTCCAGGAGTCAGCCTGGTCAGGGTTTGTCCTCCAACTTCATCCTGGTAGGGACACGGAGCTTGTGGGCGACGTTCCTTGGAACGTGGGAGGTTAAGGAGATCTGACAAAGGGCAAGAGCTTCAGGATCTAAGATGAGAAAGTAACTGTCAGGTGAGGGGATGAGATATGAGACCATGAGGCCATTCAGCCCATCAGGTCTGCCCCACCATTTAATCATGAGCTGATCCATTGTCCCACACAGCCCCACTCCCCGGCCTTTAAATTAAACGAAGATATTTTGGCCCACAAGTCCATGCCACCCAATTAACCTACAACCCTGTGTGAATTGAACAGTACGAGGAAACTGGAGCCCCCGGGGAAAACCCACGCAGACACAAGTAGAACATACAAACTCCATACCAACAGCGCAGGATTCGAACTCCGGTCCCAGCCACTGGCGCTGTAAAAATGTTGCATTAACCACTACGCCAACCTTATGACCTTCTCCTCATAACCTTTGATGCCCTGGCTCAACGGGCCGAAGGGCCTACTCCAGCTCCTATTGTCTATTGTTAATTACACCCAATGACCCGACCTCCATGACCTCCCATGCCAACAAATTCCACAGATTCACCGCCCTCTGACTGAAGAAATTCCTGCGCGTCTCTCTCTGCTCCAAGTAGCCACCCTTCAGTCGTGAACACTCCCCCTGTTGCTGTTGTGCCCTCCCTCCCATATTCACCTATTACCTCCTGCCTGCGGGACCGTGCTCCTTACCTGCCCCCCTCATCATTTTGTTCGGGTGCCTGTCGACATTTCCCACACCTTGATGAAGGGCTCAAGCCTGAAACGTTGGTGAGGAACCTGCTCTGTAAAGGGCACTGTTTCTCCAGCCTAATGTTTCTACTCTAGCCGTCATGTCTGCAGACGTTCGTGATTCACTTCCCTTCAATCCTGAAGTTGTGCCCTCTTGTCCTGGATTCTCCCACCATTCTACATCTACTCTGTCCACGCCTTTCAACATTCAAAATGTTTCGATGAGATCACCCCGATTCTCCGAAATTCCAACAAGATCTGTCGAACGTTCCTCATATAATAACCCTTTCATTCCCGGAAACATCCTTGTGAACCTCCTCTGAAGCCTCTCCAACAACAGCTCATCCTTTCTTAAATGAGGAGCCCAAAACTGCTCACAATCTCCATGAGGCCTCACCAGGGCCTTATAAACCCCCAACATCACATCCCTGCTCTGAGATTCTATTCCTCTGGAAGAGAACGCCAACAGTGCATTTACCTTCTTTAGGAACATAGGAAGTAGGAACAGGAGTCGGCCAAAAATGGCCCATCGAGCCTGCTCCACCATCCAATACGATCATGGCTGATCTAATTTAGGACCTAACTCCACCTACCTGCCTTCTCCCCATATCCCCTAATTCCTCTATCATGTAAAAATTTATCTAACCGAATTTTAAATATGTTTAATGAGGCAGCCTCAACCACTTCCCTGGTTAGAGAATTCCAAACATTCACTACTCTCTGGGAAAAACTATTTTTCCTCATCTCTGTCCTAAATCTACTCCCCCGAATCTTGAGACTGTGTCACCGACTCAACCTGCAAGTTTCCCTTCAGGCCCCTGCACAAGGAGTCCCAGGTCCCTTTGCATCTGGGAATTTTCATTTTTGTCGGCAGAAGTAAAGTGAAGGAACAGTTCTTCTCTCAGAGGGGAGGGGGTGGGCACATGGGACGAGCTGCCAGACACTATGTTGGAGGCAGCCACATTGGCTTCCTGAATGAGACGTTTGGATGTCTGTAGGTGGGAGGGTATAGGAGGGGGATGTGCCTGATGTGGGCAGGTGGAGCCGCGGTGGGGTGGGAGGGGGAGGAAGTTGTATGGATCGGTCAAGCTGTCCCCTAGACCCGGTACCATGCCATGGTACTCTCACCCCCACCCCTATGCCCTATCACCATGACCAGTCATGGTCACCCTGTTGCCTTCTCAATCACCCACTGACTCTAGAATTCCTCCAAGTCCCGCCTGCGGAATCTCGAGAGCCTGAACACATTTGTTTCCATGGCAACAAAGGAGTTAATGTGGCTCAATGACAAAGAGGAGGAGGAGGTGAACTATGACTGGAGTGAACGAAACACCAACATGGCTGCCAAGAAGGACAACTACTCGGTAGGAGTCGGAGGGGGGGGATGGTGGGTTCTGGGTCGGGAGGACGGGTGTTGTAGACAGAGGGGTGGATCTGGGTCGGGGAGACAGTGGGGGTGTAGACGGGGGGTGGATCTGGGTCGGGTAATGGTGGGGGTGTAGACAGGGGGGTGGGTTTTATCGGGCAGATGAATGTAGTGAGCTCTGATGTATGAGTGTGAATGTAAAGGCTGGGGGAGGGTGAGCTGTCGGGAAGTGAGTTTAATCTGTGTCTGTCAACAGGGGCTGATGAAGGAACTGGAGACCAAGGAGAGGAAAGTCAACTCCATTCAGAACATGGGGGAGAAGTTGTTGCGTGATGGTCATCCAGCCAAACAGACGGTCGACGTAAGTTCCCAGCCTTGTGTCCAGCCCACATCAGCACCTCCTCTGATGGAACTGGAGGCCAGTCAATCTCTCTATCTTACATACGAGACAAGGTCCCCGTTGCCCCATCCATCTCTGTTGGTAATGGACTGAAATTCTTCCTTACCTCATTTGCAAACACCGGCCTCAGCCAAGGAAACGTGTTCCCCAACACCAGCCCTCGAGCTTTCTCACAGGTTCACATTACATGCCACAGGCCCTTCTGTGACCAAAGCTGCACACAAGGCTCCCTTTTGGATGATGCCATCTCCGGATCCTGCATCACCCTGTCCTGTTGTCTACCAAGGCCTCATCCTTCTTCCGTGTACTGATCCGTGCTCTGTTCATCCTTCTTCAGACAGGTCTTTCTTCATACTCCTGGTCTTGAAGTTCACACATTTCAACCCATCCAACTGTCTGCATTTATGTCCCATCCCCAGCCTGTGCTTCCACATAGTCTCGCCACACATTACACCAACTGTCTGATCCAACACGTTGGATCACACCACACTGCCTATGATCCTCTCAACGTCTTTGTGGGAGCCTTTCTCGAGCCGTACAGGGGAGCCGCTCTGAGATGAATGCCAGCGCGGGCCTGCAGCATGGGGAAGTGGGCTGGGCAGTGGGTGTCCCCTTTCATGTCCTTCCTTCCTCCCGTGTGTCGACAGGCATTTATGGCAGCTCTGCAGACCCAGTGGAGTTGGATTCTGCAGCTCTGCTGTTGCATTGAAGCACATTTGAAGGAGAACACGGCCTATTTTCAGGTATGGCCCAAGCATGGTTTGCGGCGGAAGGCGTGGTGGGAGTATACTGGGGAGATGGGTGATGTGTCAGGGCAGACAAGGGGTCATTGGAAAGGGATTGCGCCAGTACATGGCGGTGTGGAGGGTCACATTCCACCTGGTACTTTTTGAACGTAAAGGTTCAATCAGGCAGACGCAGCATGGTTTTAGAAAGGGAAAATCTTGTTTGACAAACTTGTTAGGATTCTTTGAGGATATAATGGGTGTGGTGGATAGAGGGGAACAGGTTGATGTTGTATATTTGGATTTCCAGAAAGCGTTTGATAAGGTGCCGCACAAGAGACTTCTCAGTAAGTTACAGGAAAGTGGAGTCCGGGGAAGTCTATTGGCCTGGATTGAAAATTGGTTGTCTGACAGGAGGCAGAGAGTCGGGATAAGTGGGAGTTTTTCAGGTTGGCAGAGAGTGGTAAGTGGGGTGCCGCAGGGGTCAGTGTTAGGCCCACAACTGTTCATCATTTACATTGATGACTTGGAAGAGGGGACAAAATGTGGTGGAGCCAAGTTTGCGGATGACACCAAATTGAGTGGAAGAGCAAATTGTAATGAGGACGTGGAGAGTCTGCAGAGAGATAGAGTTAAGCTGGATGAGTGGGCAAAGGTCTGGCAGATGGAGTTCAATGTTAGTAAGTGTGAGGTTATCCACTTTGGCAAGAAAAATAAAAGAGGTGAATATTATTTAAAGGGTGAAAAACTACAGCATGCTGTTGTGCAGAGGGACTTGGGAGGGCTTGTGCATGAATCGCAAAGAGTTAGGTTGCAGGTGCAGCAGGTTATTAAGAAGGCAAATGGAATGTTGGCCTTCATCGCTCGAGGAATTGAATTCAGGAGTAGGGAGGTCATGTTGCAACTGTATAAGGTACTGGTGAGACCGCACCTGGAGTACTGTGTCCAGTTCTGGTCTCCATATTTGAGGAAGGGTATACTGGCTTTGGAGACGGTCCAGAGGAGGTTTAAAAAACATAGAAACATAGAAGATAGGAGCAGGAGTAGGTCAGTCGGCCCTTTGAGCCTGCTCCGCCATTCAACGAGATCATGGCTGATCTTAAAGTTCAGTACCCCGTCCCCGCCTTCTCTCCGTAACCTTTAATACCCTTATACTGAAGAAATAGATCTAATTCCCTCTTAAATATATTTAATGAACCTGCCTCTACTGCCCTCTGTGGCAATGAATTCCACAGATTCACCACCCTCTGGGTCAAAAATTCCTCCTCATCTCGGTCCTAAATGGTTTGCCTATTATCCTCAACCATGGCCCCGGGTTCTGGATTTTCCCATCCTTGGAAACATCCCATCTGCATCCATTCCGTCCAGTCCTGCCAGAATTTTATAGGTCTCTATGAGATCCCCTCTCAATCTTCTAAACTCCAGCGAGTACAATCCCAATTTGCGCAATCTTTCCTCATCAGTCATTCCTGCCATTCCAGGTATCAGCCTGGTGAATTGCCTCTGCACCATCTCCATTGCAAGAACATCCTTCCTTAGATAAGGTGACCAAAACTGCACACAATACTCCAGGTGGGGTCTCACCAAGGCCCTGTACAGCTGCAGTAAGGTATCCTTGTTCCTAGACTCAAACCCTCTTGATATGAAGGCCAACATACCATTTGCCTTTTTAACCGCCTGCTGTACCTGCATGCTCGCCTTCAGAGACTGGTGTACAAGTACCCCTAGGTCTCTCTGCACTTCCCCATCTCCTAATCTATTGCCATTCAAATAGTAATCTGCCCTCCGGTTTGTATTACCAAAGTGGATAACCTCACATTGATCCACATTGTAGTGCATTTGCCATGGATCTGCCCAGTCCCTCAATTTATCCAAATCACACTGGAGCTTCCTGACCCCCTCTTCCATGCACACAACCCCTCCTAGCTTAGTGTCATCTGCAAATTTGGAGATATTACATCCAATCCCCTCATCCAGATCATTAATGTAAATTGTGAACAGCTGGGATCCCAGTACAGATCCCTGTGGCACCCCACTGGTCACCGCCTGCCACTCAGAAAACGAGCCATTTATCCCAACTCTCTGTCTTCTACCTGCCAGCCAGTTCTCAATCCACATCAATACTTTGCCCCCAATCCCATGAGGCTTGATTTTGGAAGCCAGTCGTTTATGCGGGACCTTATCGAAGGCCTTTTGGAAGTCCAGGTACACCACATCCACTGGCTCTCCCCCATCTATTTTACCTGTCACCATCTCAAAGAATTCCAATAGATTTGTCAAGCACGATTTACCTTTTGTAAATCCATGTTGACTCCGTCCGATCCCTTCTCTGCTAGTCATATGCTCCGCTATTACATCCTTAATAATGGATTCCATCATTTTGCCCACTACTGACGTAAGGCTCACCGGCCTATAATTCCCCACTTTTTCTCTACCCCCCCTTTTTAAATAGTGGGGTAACATTAGCTACCCTCCAATCCATGGGTACTGATCCTGAGTCTATCGAGTTCTGGAAAATAATCTTAAAGCATCTGCTATCTGAATGGCCACTTCCTTAAGTACCCTAGGATGTAGATTATCAGGCCCTTGGGATTTATCTGCCTTCAATCCCATCAATTTCCCCAAGACCATGTCCTTAGAGATACTGATTTCTTTCAGTTCCTCCCTTGCATTAGTCTCTATGTTTCCCAACATCTTTGGGAGGTTATTTGTATCCTCTCTTGTAAAAACAGAACTAAAGTTTACTAGGTTGATCCCTGGGATGAAGGGGTTGACTTATGATGAAAGATTAAATCGTCTAGGATTGTATTCGCTCGAGTTCAGAAGAATGAGAGGATATCTTATAGAAACATATAGGATTATGAAGGGTATGGATAGGATAGATGTAGGAAGTTTTTTGAGCTGGCCGGGGAAACTAAAACGAGAGGACACAGTCTCAAGATTCGGGGGAGTAGATTTAGGACAGAGATGAGGAAAAATAGTTTTTCCCAGAGAGTAGTGAATGTTTGGGATTCTCTATCCAGGGAAGTGGTTGAGGCTGCCTCATTAAACATATTTAAAATTTGGTGAGATAAATTTTTACATGATAGAGGAATTAGGGGATATGGGGAGAAGGCAGGTAGGTGGAGTTAGGTCATAAATTAGATCAGCCATGATCGTATTGAATGCCATTGGTGCTCTGTGATCAGTAAGGGATTGCTTCAGGTTGTATGTGAGTGGGAAGGGAAGGTTGAGAACCACTGCTCTAGACCCAATTGTTACTGAAATATTTTGCTTGAGAAAAATTGTCCTTGGCCCATTTCCTTTGGAGTTCTGAAACCGTGCACGAGTCAATGGGGGACAATTAAATCAGTGGTTTTCAAAATTTTCTTTCCACCCACATCCCACCTTAAGCAATCCCTTATTAATCACAGAGCCCTGGTGGCAAAGGGATGAAATGTGTTTAGGTGGCAGTTTGAAAACCCCTGAACTTGTCCAAACTGACGAAACCACGTCTCTGGTCCTCGGTGCCAAACACAAAGACACACATCCTGGATGCAGGACATCCTCAGGGATTAGTCCTGGGTCCACTATTGTTTGTTATATATATTAACGATCTGGAAGTAGGGGTGGAGAATTGGATCAGCAAGTTTGAGGATGATACCATGATTGTTGGTGTTGTGGACAGTGAGGTAGATTACCGTAGATTAAAAGGTGATTTAGGAAGGCTGGAGGTGTGGGCTGAGAAATGGCTGATGGAATTTAATACAGATAAGTGTGAGGTGCTACATTTTGGAAAGGCAAATTTAAATAGGTCATATGCATTAAGTGATAGACAATTGAGGAGTGCAGAGCCACAAAGGGATTTAGGAGTTATGGTAAATAGTACCCTCAAGGCTGATACTCAGGTAGATGGTGTGGTGAAGAAGGCATTTGGAATGTTGGCCTTCATAAATCGGAGTATTGAATTCAAGAGTAGGGAGGTCATGATGAAATTGTACAAGGCATTGGTGAGGCCAAATTTGGAGTACTGTGTACAGTTTTGGTCACCAAATTATAGGAAAGATATAAACAAAATAGAGAGAGTGCAGAGAGGGTTCACGAGAATGTTGACAGGATTTCAAGGTTTGAGTTCCAGGGAAAGGTTGTGCAGACTAGGGCTTTTTTCTCTGGAGCGTAGAAGATTGAGAGGGGACTTGATCGATGTGTTTAAGATTTTAAAAGGGACAGACAGAGTAAATGTGGATAGGCTTTTTCAATTAAGAAAGGGGGAGATTCAAACTAGAGGACATGGTTTAAGATTGAAGGGGGAAAATGATAAGGGGAACATGAGGGGAAATTTCTTTACGCAGAGGGTGGTGGGGATGTGGAATGAGCTTCCGGCAGACGTGGTCGAGGCGGGATCATTGGTTACATTTAAGGAAAGACTGGATCGTTACATGGATAGGAGGGGACTAGAGGGGTATGGACCGGGTGCTGGTCAGTGGGACTAGGAGGGTGGGGATTTGCTACGGCATGGACTAGTAGGGCCGAATTGGGCTGTTCTGTGCTGTAAGTGGTTATATGGTTTTATGGTTATATATATTTTATCTATTCAAATGCAAATGAGAGCCTTGGAGGATGAAGTTCAAGGGCTGAAGTGTGATGTTGCAGCTCTACAAACCTCCGTGAGGCCACACTGGGAGTATTGTGTTCAGTTCTGGGCACCTCATTACAGGAAGGAGGTGGAAGCTGTGGAGAGGGGACAGAGGGGATTTACCAGGGTGTGGTCTGGATTGGGGAACGTATCATGAGCCAAGATTTGCATAGGCAGCCCCTGGGCTTTTCCCTTTGGAGCAACGAGAGGTGACTTCATTTAAGATAATGCGAGCCTTAGACGGGTGGGCAGTGGGCACGTTTCACCCAGGCAGTAAATCACAGAGGGCATTTGATGAACATGAATGGAGGGAGGTTGAGGGGACATCAGAGGTAGGTTTTGTACACAGAGAGTGGTGGGTGGCCAGAATGCATTGGTAGAGGGGTGGTGGAAGCTGGAACAGTGGTGACATTAAAAAGATTCTTCTTGGATGAAAGAAATATTTTGTGACTTGTTCATGACGATAAATCCTGATTCTGAGAAAGGTTGCACCGGGGAAGCAGTGGAATGGAAGGTTGAGTCCTGAGGGAAGAGGGGGTGAGGGGGAGGAATTGGACTGCAGAGGAGGAGGGGGGGTTGTTCAGGCAGATGCCACTTTGGAACGGTGGGGCACTGGCAGCGCACTTTAATGTCCCTGTATTCTTTGCAGTATTTTACGGACGTAAAGGAGGCAGAGAATTTCCTGAAGAAGTTGCAGGATTCAATGAGGAAGAAGTATACATGTGACCGGTCAGTGACAGTCACCAGGCTCGAGGATCTGCTGCAGGATTCCATTGTACGTGACCATTGAATGGACACTGTCTGTCGCTCATCACTGTCCCTGTCACACTCACATTGACCGTCACACTCACTGTCCCCATCACACTCACACTGACCATCACACTCACTCTCCCTGACACACTCACACTGACCATCACTCAGTGTCCCTGTCACACTCTCACTGACCATCACACTCACTGTCCCCATCACATTCACACTGTCCATCACACTCACTCTCCCTGACACACTCACAGTGACCATCACACTCACTGTCCCCATCACACTCACACTGACCATCACACTCACTGTCCCTGACACACTCACACTGACCGTCACTCAGTGTCCCTGTCACACTCTCACTGACCGTCACACTCATGTCCCCATTACACTCACACTGACCATCACATTCACTGTCCCTGTCACACTCACACTGACCATCACACTGACCATCACACTCACTGTCCCTGACACACTCACACTGACAGTCACTCACTGTCCCTGTCACACTCACAATGACCATCACACTCACTGTCCCTGTCACACTCACACTGACCATCACACTCACTGTCCCTGACACACTTACACTGACCATCACACTCACTGTCCCCGTCACACTCACACTGACTGTCACACTCACTGTCCCCATCACACTCACAATGACCATCACACTCACTGACCATGACACACTCACACTGACCATCACACTCACTGTCCGTGTCACACTCACACTGACCATCACTCAGTGTCCCTGTCACACTCACACTGACTGTCACACTCACTGTCCCCATCACACTCACTGTCCCTGACACACTTACACTGACCATCACACTCACTGTCCCTGACACAGTCACACTGACTGTCACACTCACTGTCCCCATCACACTCACACTGACCATCACACTCACTGTCCCTGTCACACTCACACTGACTGTCACACTCGCTGTCCCTGTCACACTCACACTGCCCATCACTCAGTGTCCCTGACACACTCACACTGCCCATCACTCAGTGTCCCTGTCACACTCACACTGACCATCACTCAGTGTCCCTGTCACACTCACACTGACTGTCATACTCACTGTCCCTGTCAACTCACGCTGACCATCACACTCATTGTCCCTGACACACTTACACTGACCATCATACTCACTGTCCCTGTCACACTCACACTGACCATCACTTAGTGTCCCTGTCACACTCACACTGACCATCACACTCACTGTCCCTGACACACTTACACTGACCATCACACTAACTGTCCCTGTCACACTCACACTGACCATCACTTAGTGTCCCTGTCACACTCACACTGACTGTCACATTCACTGTCCCTGTCACACTCACACTGACCGTCACACTCACTGTCCCTGACACACTCACACTGACCATCACACTCACTGTCCCTGACACACTCACACTGACCATCACACTCACTGTCCCTGACACACTCACACTGACCATCATACTCACTGTCCCTGACACACTTACACTGACCATCATACTCACTGTCCATGTCACACTCACACTGACCATCACTCAGTGTCCCTGTCACACTCACACTGACTGTCACACTCAGTGTCCCTGTCACACTCACACTGACCATCACACTCACTGGCCCTGTCACACTCACACTAACCATCACACTCACTGTCCGTGACACACTTACACTGACCATCATACTCACTGTCCCTGTCACACTCACACTGACCATCACACTCACTGTCCTTGACACACTTACACTGACCATCATACTCACTGTCCCTGTCACACTCACACTGACCATCACTCAGTGTTCCTGTCACACTCACACTGACTGTCACACTCACTGTCCATGTCAAACTCACACTGACCATCACACTGACTGTCCCTGTCACACTCACACTGACTGTCACACTCACTGACCCTGACACACTCACACTGACCATCACACTCACTGTCCATGTCACACTCACACTGATCATCACACTCACTGTCCCTGTCATACTCACACTGACTGTCACACTCACTGACCCTGACACACTCACACTGACCATCACACTCACTGTCCCTGTCATACTCACACTGACCATTACACTCACTGTCCCTGTCACACTCACACTGACCATCACACTCACTGTCCCTGACACACTCACACTGACCATCACACTCACTGTCCCTGACACACTCACACTGACCATCACTCAGTATCCCCATCACACTCACACTGACTGTCACACTCACTGTCCCTGACACACTCACACTGACCATTACACTCACACTGACTGACACATTTATTATACCTGACACGTTCACACTGACCGACATTCACACTGACTGACACATTAACACTGACTGACACATTCACACTGACCGACACACTTGAATGCTGTCGCACTCATACTGACTTACACACTTGCACTCCGTCACACTCACACGATGTCACACTCCACGCGTCATATTCCTCATCACATCCCTCTGTTCCATCTCCAGTCAGGCTGTGACCACCCCCCCAGCCCACACCCCGTCGGGTCTGATCCTCAACCTTGCACCCCCCACCCCTGCACCTCCCTCATTGGGTTTGACCCCACTGTGTGTCGATCCTGCCATCAGGGAGACAAGGAGCAGCTGTCGGATTACAGAGCCCACCTCGCAGGGCTGGGCAAGCGAGCGAAGACCATCGTTCAGCTGAAGCCTCGTCACCCCAGCCACCCCGTGCGGGCAAAGCTGCCTGTACATGCCGTGTGTGACTACCGGCAGATGGAGGTGAGGAGGGATGGGGGAAAGGGGAAGGGATGGGGATGCAGAGGGAGGGAGGAATGAGGGGTCAGGTGGGATAAGGGGGGAGTGATGGAGTGGGGGGGGAGGAAAGGACCTGAGGTGGGAGGGATAGAAGAAGGTGGGGGGGTAGGAAAGGGCGAGGGGAGGGATGGGAGAGTGGGGGAGGGATGGGAGAGTGTGGGATGGACCATATTATCATCCAGATCATTGATGGAGACAACAAACAACAATGGTCCCAGCACCGATCCCTGAGGCACCACTAGTCACAGGCCTCCAGTCTGAGAACCATCATCCACCACTTCCTGCCCAGCCATTGTTTAATCCAGTTTACCACTTCACCATGAACCTTCCTGACCAACCTCCCATGTGGGACCTTGACAATGCCATTACTAAAGTCCATGTAGACAACACCCACAGCCTTTCCTTCATCAACTTTCCTGGTAACCGCCTTGAAAAACTCTATAAGATTCATTAAACACAACCTATCACGTACAAAGCCATGTTGATTATCCCTAATTAGTCCCTGGTTATTCAAATAATTGTGTATCCGATCTCTTAGAACACCTTCCAATAATTTACCTACAACTAACAGAGGCTGGAGTTACCTGGTTTACGTTTGGAGCCTTTTTTAAAACAACAGAACAACGTGAGCTACTCTCCAATCCTCCGTCACCTCACCCGTGGCTAAGGGCATTTTAAATATTTCTGCCAGAGCCCCTGCAATTTCTACACCAGCCTCCCTCAAGGACCGAGGGAACAAACATCTTGTCAGGACTTGGGGATTTATCCACCCTTATTTATTTGCTTTAAGACAGCAAGCACTTCCTCCTCTTTAACCTGTACAGGTTCCATGACCTGACTGCTTGTTTTCCTGACTTCCAACGACACTGTACCCATTTCCTGTGTGAAAACTGATGAAATAAAAACATTTAAGATCTCCCCCCCCCATCTCTTTTGTCTCCGTATAAAGCCCACCACTCTGATCTTCAAGGGGAACAATTTTGTCCCTTACTATCTTTTTGTTCCTAATGTACCTGTAGAAATCCTTAAGATTTTCCTTCACATTGTCTCCCAAAGCCACCTCATGTCTTCTTTCTGCTTCCTGATTCTTGAGGTTTTTCTTGAATTTTTATTCTCCTCAAGTACCTCATTTGCTCCGTGTTGCCTCTAGCCGTTATACACCTCTCCCTTCTTCTGAACCAGATTCCCAATATCCTCAATATCCCTGTGTCTGCAAACCTTGCATTTAATCCTGACAGGAACATACAACTCTGCTCCCTCAAAATTTACCAATGAAGGTTCTCCACTAACCTTGAACATCATTGCCCAAAAACAACTTGTCCCAATCCACTCTTTTTAGATCCTTTCTCATTCACTCAAAATTGGCCTTTGACCTTTCTCCAATTCAGAATCTCAACCTGAGGCCCAGACTCATCCTTCTCCATAATTAACTTGTATCTAGTGGCATTATGACCACTGGACCCAAAATATTCCCCTGCACATACTTCTGTCACCTGTCCTGTCTTGTTCCCTATTAGGAGATCCAGTATTGCACTCTCTCTAGTTGGTACCTCTACCTCTAGTTGGAAAACTTTCCTGAACACATTTGACAAACTCCAAGCCATTCAGCCATTTTACAGTGTGGGAGTCCCAGTCAATAAGTAGAAAGTTAAAATCTCCTCCTATCACAACCATGTATATCCTGCATCTGTCTGCTGTCTCTCTAAAGATTAGCTGCTCCAATTCTCGCTGTTTATTGTGGGGTCTATAATACATCCCTATGAGTGTGGTCGTACCTTTCCCATTCCTCAGCTCCACCCATATAGCCTCAGTAGACGAGCCCTCTGGTCTGTCCTGCCTGAGCACAGCTGTGATATTTTCTCAAGCGGTGCCACTCGTCCCCCTTTCATTCCCCCTGTCCTATCTCATCTGAAGCAACTGAAGCAATTGAGCTGCCAGTCGTGCCCCTCCTGCAACTAAGCTTCACCAATGGCCACAATGTTATAATTCCACGTGCGGGAGGGTGGGATGGAGATATCAGATTGCGAGTGATGAAGGGATTGGTAGGGGTGAGATGGAGGGATGAGGAGGAGGGATGGAATGGAGGGAGGAGGAGGGAGGGGGTGGGATGGAGGGATGGGGAGGAGGGAGGGGGTGGGATGGAGGGATGAGAGAGGGATGGGTAGGATGGAAGGATGGGGAGGACGGATGAGGGATAAGGGAGGGAGATGGGGAGGGTGGGAACTGGTGTGGGGCAGGTCAAGGTGCACTGTTGTGGATCATGGGTGTGAGCGACTGTGTTCGACTGCAGATCACGGTGAACAAAGGCGATGAGTACGTCCTTGTCAACAATAGCCAACCGTCAAAGTGGAAGGTGGTCAGTCCGTCAGGCAGTGAGGCTCTCGTCCCCTCTGTCTGTTTCGTCCTGCCCCCTACCAACAAGGAGGCTCTGGACGCAGTGAACAGGTAAGGGTCCCAGCCTGACCTGACCATCCCACCCTCACTGAACCATCGCACGCTGACCGTCCCACCTTGACAGAACCGTCGCACGCTGACCGTCCCACCCTCACCGAACTGCTGCGTGCTGACCATTCCACTCTGACCGAACCGCCACTCGCTGACTATCCCACCCTGACATGACCTTCCCATCCTGACCGAACCGTCGCATGCTGACCATCCTGCTGTGGTCTCCAGGCTGGACAGCACACACCAGGCTGTCGTGGCCCAGTGGCACCAACTACACGCTGACATGCAGAGCCTGTTACCCTGGCTGTACCTCCACCGCGACATGCAGCTCATCCGCTCCTGGTCTCTGCTGGTGGTGAGTCTCCCACCCACTCCCCCCATCTCCCCCCTTCCCTACCTCCCTCCCCCTCCCTTCCCCACCCTTACACCCCCTCCCTCTCCCTCCTTCCTCCCTCTCCCCTATCCCTGCACCCCCTACCCCCAGCTGCACTTCCACTGCGACCTGCAGCTCGTCGGCTCCAGAGCTCTACTGGTGGAGTCTCGTATTCCCCTCTTTCCACTCCTCACTGCTTCCCCCTCCCTCCTTCTCACCCCTCCCCTATCTCCCATCCCTCCACCATCTCCCTTCCCCCTCCCTGCTCACCCTTCCCCCTATCTCCGTACCCTCCCCATGCCTTCCCCCCTCCCTCAGTGTCCCCTCCTTTCCTAAGAACATGGATCAGTACGTGGAACTACGATGTTGTAGCCGTTACTAAAAATTGGCTGGAGGATGGGCAGGATTGGCTCGGGGTTTAAGTGTTTTAAAAGGAATAGGATGGGAGGTAGAAAAGGGGGGAATGGAAGTAGCATTACTGGTCAGGGATAGTATCACGGCTCTAGAAAGGGAGGATACTGCAGAGGGAGGGTCCACTGAGACAATGTGGGCGGAAGTCAAAAATAGGAAGGGAGCTCTCACTGTGCTGGGAGATGTCAACAGGCCCCCAAATAACCCTCGGGACCCCAAGGAGCAGATCAGCAGCCAGAGTTTGGAATGATGGGAAATACAGGATTGTAGCTATGGGTGGATGGGGCTGAATTTGTCAGGTGTGTTCAAGAAGGATTCCTGACACAGTGTGTGGACCAGCTGACGAGAGGAGAGGCCGGACTGGATCTAATTCTGGGGAATGAACCTGGTCAGGTGGTGGACATCTCGGTGGGGGAGCATTTTGGTGAGAGTGACCGCAACTCCCTTACCCTCAACATAGCTATGGAAAAGGATAAAAGCAGACAAAATGGGGAAGGGCTAATGACGATGGGACGAGGCAGGAACTAGCGAGAGTATATTGGAAAAAGATGTTCAAGGGTGAAAGCAGAGAAGTAATGTGGAGGAAGTTTAGGGACCACTTGTGCTGGGTTCAGGATAGGTTTGTCGCACTGGGACAGGGAAAAGATGGGTGGAAAAGGGAACCGTGGCTGACAAAACAGGTGAAGCAGCTGGTCAAGGGGAAGAAGGAAGCATTTGTTAGATATAGGAAGCAGGAAACAGGAAGGGCTCATGAGAAATATATGGTCGCCAGGAAGGAGCTTAAGGAAGGATTTAGGAAAGTTTGAAGGGGGCATGAGAAGGCCTTGGCTGTAGGATTAAGGAGAACCCCAAGTCATTCTATGCGTATGTGAAGAACAGAAGGATGACAAGAATGAAGGTGGGGCCTGGAGCCAGAGGAGGTTGGGGACGTCCTAAATGAATACTTTGCTTCAGCGTTCACAAGAGAAAAGGATCAGGATGAAGTTGGAATAGAACAGGCCCGTGTGTGCTGGACATTGTGGAGATTGAGGAAGTGTTGGATCTTCTTAAAAACATCAAGATTGATGTCCCTGGGGCCAGACGCGAAGGGAGGGAAGAGATGGCTGGGGCAGCAACTATGATCATTGAATCCTTTTTGGCTGCAGTGGAGGTGCCGGAGGATTGGAGAATAGAAAATGTAGTCCCCTTGTTTAAAACAGGTAATAGGGTGAATCCTGGGAATTATAAACAAGTGAGACTTGCTTCAGTGGGGTGTGAACTATTGGGGAGGATTCTTAAGGACAGGATCGATGAGCATTCGGAGAAGTCCAGTCTACTCAAGGATAGTCAGCTGGGCTTTGTGAAGGGAAGGTCATGCCTCACAAGCCTAATTAAGTTTTTTGAGGAGGTAACAAAAGAAATTGATGAGGGTCGGGGAGTAGATGTGGTTGACATGGCATTTGACAAGGTTTCCCCATGAGAGACTCATCCAGAAAGTCATGAATCACGGGATCAGTGGAACCTTGGCTGTGTGGATAAAAAATGAGCTTGTAGGAAGAAAGCAGAGAGTAGTAGTGGAAGGAAAGTATTCTGCCTGGAGGTCGGTGACTAGGGGAGGGGCCACAAGGATCTGTTCTGGGACCCCTGGTCTTGGTGATTTTTATAAATGACCAGGATGAAGAGGCGGAAGGATGGGTCAGTAAATTTCCTGATGACACAAGGGTGGGAGGAGTTGTGGATGGAGCTGAAGGATGTTGAAGGTTACAAGAGGATATTGACAGGATCTTGGGCAGAAAAGTGACAGATGGAGTTCAATCCAGATAAGTGTGAGGTGATGCATTTTGGAAGGACAAACCAGGAGGCTGAGGACAGGGTTAATGGTCGGTTACTTCAGGGTTTGGATGAACAGAGGGACCTTGGGGTCCAAATCCCTACATCCCCCAAGGTCATCACACGGGGTGATGGGAGAGTTAAGGTTTCCTTGGATGCAGATGATTTATTAGTTTACATTTCGGATCCTGTGTTATCAGTGATTTCTCAGTTCAGATCTTTCAATATAAATTAAACCTTCATAAAAGTGAATGTTTTCCCATTAATGTGCAGGTCCCTATCTACACTCAAGTTCTATTAACGATTGTCAGAGATAATTTAACATACTTAGGGTATAAAATTACAAAACGATTTATATAAACTCAGTTCTTCTCCTCTATTCAGGTCTGTGAGATTGGCTTTTTCCAGATGGTCTCCTTAATATTACCTAAGTTTTTGTATCTATTTCAAGCGATTCCAGGTTTTATCCTGTAGTGTTCTATGTTCCTCTGGTATCCATCCCTCTCCCTCCCTACTCCTCACATTCCCCCTCTCCCCCCTCCTTCCCCCTTCCCACTCGCTGACTGATACAGCCATACCTTGCAGTTTCGGAGTTTGGATCCAGACGAGTACACGCGCCTACTCTCCACGTTGGACCACCATTACCAAGACTTCCTGCGCCTGAGCCAGGACTCACACATGTTTGGGGCAGACGACCGGCTGCAGATCGAGAGGGAATACAAACTCACAACCCAGCATTACGAGAAGCTGCTGCGGAGCCTGGAGAAAGGTGGGGATCGTGGCAGAGGGTGGCGTCCCAGACCAGATTCTCCCCCTCCTCCTCCCTCTCTCCCCCCTCCTCCCTCCCCTTTCCCCTCCCCTCTCTCCCCCCTCCCTCCCCCCCTCCCTCCCCTCTCCCCTCTATTCTGTGTAGAATGGGAAAATTGCGAGTGTTGTCCCCCTGTTGAAGGAGAGGAGCCTCATGTCAGTGGTGTGCAAACTATTGGAGATAATTCTTTGGGATAGGATTTACAAGCATTTGGAGAAACACGGTGCTCTCAGGGATAGTCAGCGTGATTTTGAGAGGGGAAGTCGTGCCTTTCAAGGTGGTGACAAAGGAAGTTGATGAAGGAGGGACAGTAGACGCAGTGCGTAGTTTGCCCACCCCTGATGTAAGGAGGATTCACCGGTTGATAATTCCCAGGACTCTCTCTTCTCCCTGTTTTAAACAAGGGGACCATTCTCCAATCCTCAAGCACCTCCCCATTGGCCAACAAGGATCTTCACCAATGCCCCAGCCATCTCTTCCCTCCCTTCCCACAGCAGTCTGGGGTACTTCACGTCCAGCCCATGGGACTTCTCAATCTTGAGGTTTTTAAGAAGATCCAACACTTCCTCTTCCTTAATCTCCACATTGTCCAGCCCACACGCCTGTTCTATTCTGACCTCACCCTGATCAAGGTCCTTTTCTCTTGTAAATGCAAAAGCAAAGTATTCATTTAGAACCTCCCCAACCTCCTCTACCTCCAGGCACATGTTGCCTCCTCTATCGGCCCCACCTTCAGTCCCATCATCCTTCTGTTCTTCACATATGTATAGAATACCCTGGGGTTCTGCTTAATCTTACGGCCAAGGCCTTCTCATGTCCCCTTCAAACTCTCCACAGTCCTTTCTGAAGTTCCTTTCTAGTTACAATATATTTCTCGTGAGCCCTTCCTGTTTCCTGCTTCCTTTATCTTCCTTGACCAGAGTCTTCACCTTTTTTATGAACCACTGTTCCGTTTTCCTCCCACCTTTTCACTGCCCAGGAAGACAAACCTATCCTGAACCTGTGCAAGTGAAGTGATAGGAGTTCTCCTCTCGATGTAAAATCCCAACGCTGGAGAAATGCCAGCTGGTTAAGCAGTGAACTTTATGTAGCAATGGTAAAGATACAGAACCAACTTTTTGGGCTTGAGCCCTTCATCACGGTAATTCATCTCGATACCCGATGAAGGGTCGTCCGAAACGCTGGTTCTCTATCTTTATCTTTGCTCTCTAAAGGACGCTGTTTGACCTGCTGAGTTTCTCCAGCGCATCATGTGTCTACTTCAACCACGGTGTTTGCTGACATGTGATTTACTCCTGTCTATGTTATTGGTCACCACATGGACCACAACATTTGGCTGCTCGCCCTGCCGCTCCAGAATGCTGTGGACTCAATCTGAGATGTTCCTGACCCTGGAAGTGACGACCATCCAGGAATCGTTATCTCGTTCACAGAACCTCCTACCTGTTTAACTATTGAATCCCCAATCACGATCGCTCTTCTTCCCTTCTGAGCTGTGCCAGAGACGTGACCACCATGGTAAATCGTCCCCCCCAACAGTATCCAAAACAGTATACTTATTGTTGAGGGGAATGGCCACAGGGAAACACCCAAGCCTTTCCTAACAATCATCCAGTTACCTGTCACCTGACCTTTCAGGGCAACTGTCTCCCTGAAGCTCCTCTCTATTACTGCCTCGTCCTCCCGAATGATCCCGAGTTCACCCAGCTCCAGCTTCCTAACTTGATTTCCCAGGAGCTGGAGCTGGATGCACCTCTTGCAGGTGTAGTCATCAGGGAGAATTGTGCTGCCCCAGATTCCCACATCCTGTAATCAGAGCGTCCCACTCTCCAAGCTGACGTCCATCCTGTGTAGATCTAACCTGATAATGTTACTATCAATGGTCCTCCCTGTTTGGGCTCCAGTGCGGAACGAGACGGGGCTGCCCTCTTAGCCCCTCACTGTTTGATTTAGCTTTCTAATGAGATGGGGGGATAGTATTCATAAAGTATGTGGAAGATCTCTCCCTTGTCTGGATTAAATTCTATCCAATGTTTCTTGGCCTATATCTGTAACCGATCCATAGGAAGGATATCATTCAACTGGGAAAGATCCAACAATGATGGTTGTTTATTGCAGAGGGGATGCTGGGGCTTTTCTGTCTGCAGTGTCAACAGGACTTTCTAAAACAGGGTCAGCGCCGGGGGGGGCATGCATGGGCATTCCCCCCGAAATGAGGTATTATGACCCCTTCCCCCCAATGCTAGGGTAGCCAGATTTCTGGGTTTAGGGTTAGGGTTAGGGCTAGGGCTGTATTTTGGGGTGTAGGGAGAGAACGGGGACACTCACCACATTAAATGCGGTGTCTGTAGGCTGTGTGCAGCCACGTTCCTTCTTGCGAGCCTGCACAAGTGCCGGCTGGTGCATGTGCAATGGATTGGAATACGGGGACCGCGAGTGTCCCGTCGGAGGGAGGGGGAAGTCTCAAAGGAGCATGGCTGCACATGGCCTACAGATCCCTGGACACTGCCTTGATCATGGTAAGTGCCCCCATTTGTTTCCTCCCTCACTTCTCCCTGCCCCACCCTCACAAGTGGAAAGTGAAGGGAGAAATCTTGAAGTGGACGAGTAACTTTTACACATGGAGGGTCGAGGGGAGGCACGGAATAAGCTGCCGGAGGAAGTGGTTGAAGTGCGGACAGTGGATTGACAGGTCTGTAAGCAGCAGAGGTTCAGAGGGTGTTTGGCCAAATGTAGGCAGATGGAAGTAGTTGGGTTGTTTCGGCCGGTGTCCATGATCTCACCCTCTGTGACTCCTGAAGGTCTAGGGTCCGGTGTCTCCTGACACGTTTTAATCTGGTCTCCCACCCTGTTGTAGGTGAGGAAGATGAGCAGAGCTGCAAGAAGTTTGTGACGCAACTGAAAGATATTCGTCTGCAGCTGGAACGATGTGAAGATCGGACAATCCATAAGATTCGGCAACCTCTGGACAGGGAGCCCCTTCGTGATTGCTCCCAGCGTATGAGTGAGCAGCGGGTAAGCAGCTGTGTCCAATGCCCAGTTGGGATGTTTTACTGCCGTTGGGGAGGCCGCGATCTGAGTCTAGTCATGAAAGAAAAGTCTGCAGATGCCGTGAATGTAGCAAAGGTTTAGTTGGTCCTGCACCTTCCAGAGGAGGTAAAGATAAATTACCGATGTTTCGGGCCTGAGCCCTGCCTCAAGGGACGAGTGATAAACTAGGCAGGTGCCTGTGTAAAAAGGCTGTGGGGTTGCGGGGGGAGGACAGGCCAAAGGCAAAAGGCGGTAATCGGACATGGGGAGGAGGGCGGGAGAGAAAAGGTAAGAATTGTTCCAGGAAGGGGTCTGGCTCTGTGATGCAACACTGGAGACAGGGACGGGGTTGGGAGGGGGGGGGGGGGCAAGGAGACCTTAAGACACAGGAGCAGAAATAGGCCATTTTCGGGCTTGAGGCCTTCATCAAAGTGCGAGAGAGTGTCGGCAGGAAACTGATCAAAAGGATGGATGGAGGGGGGGGGTTCAGGTGGAACGACAAAGGCAGGAGATGAGGGAGGGAGGGAGGGTTCAGCAGCGATCGGGGGGGAAGGAAGGAAGGCTGGGTGGGTGAGGGGGAAGGAAGGAGGAAACTGGAAAGGGGAGGGGAAAGAAAAGGTTAGCTGGTTTAACAGAAAGCAGAGGTTGATGTTTGTGCCATGTGGCTGGAAAATAAGGTGGTGGCCCTCCAATCTGCGGATGGTCAGAGCGGGACAGACACAAGAGTCTAGGAGTGTGGCTCAGAATTGAAATGGTTGGCCCCCTGAGAAGTCTCTGTTGACCTGCTCCATCCTTCAATCATGAACTGATCCATTCCCCACAGCCCCACTGCCCGGTCTTCTCCCCATAACCCTTGATGCCCTGGCTCATCAAGAACTGATCAATCTCTGCTGCTTTATCATTCTAAGTAGGTCAAGGTCCAAGTACTACATTAATTGCAACTGAAAGCTGGGGCGTCATCGCTCTGTGCATTCTCCAACTGCGGTCGCTGGGCAAATATCATGACCACATTCTCATCTCCCAATGATTTTCCAAAAACAGGCCTGTCATTTCCTTCAAACAAACAAACTCATCCACAACAGGAGAGGGCAAGTCTCACGTTGATTGAACTCAGTCCTCCTCAGAGCCCACCATCCCGTCTTCCCCGTGTCAAAACGAGAGTCCGCAACGTGAGTCCTTTATCCAGACAATGAGGTAGCAGATCGATAAACAGAAATCTCCAGATACTTCACGAACCGGTTCCCTGTGAATCCGCCAAATACTCCTGAACTCCTTGAAGGTGAGGTGGAGGCACTCGGGCCTTTGAGACGCTGTCAAAAAGTCATCGTCAACCGACCTCCGAGCTCATCAGTGATGAGCCAGCGGTGGAGTCACCAACATTAAACTTTTAACAGCAAATTAAATAAAAGATCGTCGTTTCACAATGGAGTAAATCCACCGTGGCAAACTTCCAACTAATTGCTGGAACTGTGAAGTTGAAGACTGCAGAGCTTTACTCACAAGCAGTGGACGACGACTTCTAAATGAGAAGTCTTCCTGAGTTCTCCCACACCTCACACACAAAGCCTCCTTCCATTCAAATCCCACTTCACCTGTTTCAATCATTCATCTTTTTGTCTTCCCAAAGGTGCGGCCCGAGACTTCTGCACCGCTGCTCCCATAGTGTGACCGCCCCCTCCCTCAGTACCCCACTCCCTAGTACGGTACAACCACAACACTATTCATAGGCCACCATCAGGCCTCCATCTGGAGACCGGCTACAAGAGGAGATGGAAAACTTAACTTACCTTTCAGGTGGCAGCACTAAAAGGGTGTTCTCACGTCACCTTCATATCGAGAGGCTCCTCGTAATGCCGTCCAGAGCTGGTGGAGGTGGGGCAACTGGTACCTGTCATAAATACACGGCAGGTCAATGGTTCCTAGAATAGTTCCAGCTGCCTGGGGGATTATGCGTAGGGAAGACGGCCATTGCTATTCGGCGTTTTGAGCTGCAGAGAGTGGCCCAGTGTGGCTGTCGTAGCCCAGTGTGGCTGTCAAAGCCAGCACCGGCCGCCCCCTGATGGCTCCCGCTGGCCCCTGCTGCCCTGCTAACTCCCACTGCCCTGACAGTCCCTGCTGCCGCTCCCGCTGCCCTGACGGCTCCTGCCTTGAGGGGGTCATGGAGGGAGAGGGGTGAGTGGGGAGATGGGTCGCGGGCTGACAGCCGCCCCTAACCGCTTGCAGCGGTTGTACATTCAGGTCAGGTGCATGGAGTGCAGCGCTTCACCGATTATCCTCCCCTGAGTGGGGTTGGAGCCACCACAGCGCATTCAGGAAGGTATGTCTGTAGCTGTAAGGATGAAGATTCTCCATCGTTACAGATAGGTGTTTTCCCTGCTTGAAAGGGCCTCATGTTTCTACGTTAGGAATTGTGCACAGGACTTACTGGGTCCTGTGACTGGAATCAGCGGACAGGCTTTTTCCTTTTGGAGGAAGTATTAATGTTCTGTTACGTTCATCTGCCCTGCAGAAAATTCACTCGGAACTGGAAGGTATTAAAACAAATTTGAACTCTGTGACTGAGAAGACGGAAAAGATGCTGTCGTCAGCCGACCAGATCAGCACTGCCCCTGTGCTGCGTTCTGAACTGGATCTCACCCTGCAGAAAATGGATCGAGTCTACAGTCTCTCCACTGTCTACCTCGAGAAGTGAGTGCAAGGGCTGACAGCCCCCTCTCCATGCTGGATGAAAGGATGGATGTCAGTGGGGTAGCAGGACTGACACAGAGAAGGGCGAGAGAGGCCCTTGGTGAAATAGTAAATCCTATCAGAGTTTAGACCACTGCTATTCAGCCCATTAAGCCTGCTAACATCGTTAGGAGAAGAGCAAATTTCGAAGGAATAAGAAGGGATTAGGGGAGTATTGAGTGGGACAGGATATTTTCAGGTAAGGATGTAAATGAAAAATGGAGGATATTCAAAAAAGAAATTTTGAGGGTACAGAGTAGCTATGTCCCAGTGAGGATCAAAGGAAAGGCTGGAAGTCATAGGGAGGCTTGGTTTTCAAGGAAAATTGGAAATTTGGTTAGGAGAAAAAGGGAGGTGTACAAGAGGTATAAAGAGCAGGGAGCTGAGAGTTTGAAGGAGGACTACAAGGAGTGTAGAAGGAATCTTAAGAAAGAAATTAGAAAGGCCAAAAAAAGGCATGAAGAGGCTTTTGGCAGACAGAGTAAAAATAAATCCAAAGGGTTTCTATAAGTACATTAAAAGTAAAAGATTAGTGAGGGATAAAATTGGACCCCTTGTAGATAGTGAGGGTAGACTGAGTGAGAAGTCAGAGGAAATGGGGAAAATTTTGAATGATTTCTTTGCCTCGGTATTCACTAGGGAAAAAAAAAATTGAACTAGTTGAGGTAAAGAAAAATAGTAGGGAGGTCATGAAGCATATAAGGATAACCGAGGAGGTCGTGATGGCTGTGTTGAAAAAGATAAAGGTGGATAAATCTCCCGGAACGGACAAAATATTCCCAAGGACACTCAGGGAGGCTAGTGGACAGATAGTGGGGCCATTAACAGAGATATTTAGGATGTCACTGGCCACAGGGGTAGTGCCAAAGGATTGGAGGGTAGCGCATGTGGTTCCGCTGTTTAAGAAAGGGTCCAAATGTAAACCTGGGAATTATAGGCCCGTGTGTCTGACGTCTGTGGTGGGCAAGTTGATGGAAAGTGTTCTGAGGTACAGGGATTGGTAGGGAGTAATCAGCATGATTTTGTCAGGGGTAGATCATGCTTGACAAACCTGATTGACTTTTTCGAGGGGGTTATAAAAAAGGTTGATGAAGGGAAAGCTGTGGATGTTGTCTATTTAGACTTTAGTAAAGCTTTTGACAAAGTTCCCCACAGGAGGTTAGGAAAAAAGGTGGAGGCATTAGGTATAAATAAGGAGGTAGTGCAATGGATTCAGCAATGGTTGGCTGGGAGGTGTCAGAGAGTAGTGGTGGAAAATTGTTTGTCCAATTGGAGGCCGGTGACTAGTGGAGTTCCTCAGGGTTCGGTCCTGGGTCCACTATTATTTGTTATATATATTAATGATCTCGAAGTAGGGGTGGAGAATTGGATAAGCAAGTTTGCGGATGATACAAAGATTGGTGGTGTTGTGGACGGTGAGGAAGATTACCGTAGATTAAAAGGTGATTTAGGAAGGCTGGAGGTGAGGGCTGAGAAATGGCTGATGGAATTTAATACAGATAAGTGTGAGGTGCTACATTTTGGAAAGGCAAATCTAAATAGGTCATATGCATTAAATGGTCGGCTATTGAGATGTGCAGAGCAACAAAGGGATTTAGGAGTTGTGGTAAATAGTACCCTCAAGGCTGATACTCAGGTAGATGGTGTGGTGAAGAAGGCATTTGGAATGTTGGCCTTCATAAATCGGAGTATTGAATTCAAGAGTAGGGAGGTTATGATGAAATTGTACAGGGCATTGGTGAGGCCAAATTTGGAGTACTGTGTACAGTTTTGGTCACCAAATTAGAGGAAAGATATAAACAAAATAGAGAGAGTGCAGAGAAGGTTCACGAGAATGTTGACAGGATTTCAGGGTCTGAGTTACCGGGAAAGGTTGTGCAGACTGGGGCTTTTTTCTCTGGAGCATAGAAGATTGAGAGGGGACTTGATAGAGGTGTTTAAGATTTTAAAAGGGACAGACAGTAAATGTGGATAGGCTCTTTCAATTAAGAGTGGGGGAGATTCAAACTAGAGGGCATGGTTTAAGACTGAAGGGGGAGAATTATAAGGGGAAGATGAGGGGAAATTTCTTTACGCAGAGGGTGGTAGGGATGTGGAATGAGCTTCCGGCAGACGTGGTCGAGGCGGGATCATTGGTTACATTTAAGGAAAGACTGGATAGTTACATGGATAGGAGGGGTCTAGAGGGGTATGGACCGGGTGCTGGTCAGTGAGACTAGGAGGGTGGGAATTTGTTACGGCATGGACTAGTAGGGCCGAACTGGCCTGTTCTGTGCTGTAAGTGGTTATATGGTTATATGTGACATCCTGAGTGAACAGAGAGAAGCTTGAGGTAGAAGTGGGTCAGGCACCATTGTGGACAGGCAACGATTTTAACCTGGACCCTATATTGAGTCCAACATAGAGTGGGTGGAAACTCCAGAAGGGATTGTGGGGGCTGACAGGGTGTCAGACAGACGCTGGGAAATGTGGAGAGATGAGGAGCAAACAGGCCGTAGGTTGGGGAGAAGAGTAGGAAGGGATGGACATAAAATTTAGAACACTACAGCAGAGTACAGGCCCTTTGGCCCTCAATGTTGTCCTGACCCATATATTCTTTAAAAAATATATTAAATCCTTTCTACCTCATAATCCTCCATTTTTCTTCCATCCATGTGCCTGTCTAAATGACCCCAATGTCCCAGCCCCCACTTCACCCCTGGCAAGGCATTCCAGGCCCCCACAACTCTCTGACATAAATGTAGACATCTTTGGCTTGGCTTCGCGGACGAAGATTTATGGAGGGGTAACATACAGCATGGTAAAAGGCCATTTCGGCCCATGAGTTCGTGCTGCCCAATTTACACCCAAGTAATCGACACCCCCAGTATGTTTTGGAGGGTGGGAGGAAACCGGAGCCTACGGATAAAACCCATGCAGACATGGGGAGAATGTGCAAACTCCTCACAGACAGTGCGGGATTCCAAACCCAGTCCCGATCACTGGCGCTTTAAAGGCATTCCACTATCCATTACACCAATTATGCTGCACTCTGTAAAAAAAAAGTACCCCTGACATCTCTGCTAAACTTCCCTCCCTTCACTTTGTACACATGTCCTCTGGTGTTTGCTGATCCTTTCCCTGGGAAACAGGTGCTGTCTGTCCACCCTATCTATGCCTCTCATAATCTTGTTGACCTCGATCCTTCTACGCTCCAATGAGAAAAGTCCCAGCTCTGCTAATCTTGCCTCATCAGACTTGTTTCCCAGTCCAGGCAACATCCTGGTAAATCTCCTCTGCCCCCTCTCCACAGCTTCCACATCCTTCCTATAATGAGGTGACTAGAACTGAACACAATAGTGTGGTCTCATCAGAGATTTGTAGAGTTGCCACATTGTCTCTCTACACCTGAACTCAATCCCACTATTAATGAATCCAATTAATGGCCTTCTTAACTATACTAGGGATGTATGGATTTGGACCCCAAGGTCCTTCTGTTCATCCACACTCTTAAGTAATCGACCATTAACCCTGTCCTCAGCCTTCTGGTTTGTCCCTCAAAATTGCATCACCTCACACTTATCCAGATTGAACTCCGTCTGCCCCTTTTCTGCCCACCTCTGCATCCTGTCTATATCTTCTTGTAACCTTCAACAATCTTCAGCTCCATCCACAACTCCTCTAACCTTCATGTCATCCGCAAACTTACTGACCCATCCTTCCACCTCTTCATCCAGGTTATTTATAAAAATTACCAAGAGCAGGGGTCCCAGAACAGATCCCTGTGGTTTTGGATTGGGTGATGTGCAATGAACCTGAGGTGATTAGGGAACTAAAGATGATGGAACCCTTAGGGAATAGTGATCATAATACGTTAGAGTTCAGTTTCAAATTTGAAAAGGAAATGTTGATCTCAGGTGTGTCAATATTTCAGTGGAACAAAGGAATTACAGTGGGATGAGAGAGGAACTGGCCCAAGTTAACTTGAAACATAAGCTCAATGGAGGAATGGCAGAGCAGTATTGGATGATATTTCTACAAGAAAGTGCAGGATAATTATACTCCAAGAAAAATGAAAATCATGAATGGAAAATGCACAAATGTGGCTGCAAGAGAGGTTGAGGCTAAAATGAAAGCAAAGGGAGAGCAGACAAGGAAGCAAAAACTAGTGGGAAAGGAGAGGGCTGGGAAACTTAAAAACTTACAGAGGCCAAGTTATTAGGAAAAAAAAGATGAATTATGAAAGGAAGTTGGAAAATAACATACAAAAGGATACTGAGAGTTTTTTTTTAAATATATAAAGAGTAAAAGATATAGGTCTGATTGAAATGATGCTGGAGAAATTACAATGGGTAACAAAGAGGGGCAGAGGAACTAAATGAGGATTTTGCCTCAGTCTTCACTGAGGAAGAGAATAGCCATATATCCGATAGTCAGAGGTCTCAGAATAGAAGGGGATTGTGTATAAGAGTAAAGGGGCATTGATGAGGCTCTATGGGACATGGGTGAGACCTCATTTGGAGAACTGTGCGCAGTTTGGGTCCTTTATCTGAGAAGGGATGCAATAATGTTGGAGAGGTGTCAGAGAAGATTTACCAGGATGATTCCTGGAAAGCAAGGGCCTAACATGTGAGGAACATTTAGTGACCCTTGGACAATATTAATTAGAGTCTAGAAGAATGAGAAACATATCAAATGCTGAAAGGATTGGACAGATTGAATAAAATGTTTCCCTTGGTGGGAGAGTCGAGGACAAGAGGGCACAGTCTTAGAATGAGAAGGGTCCCATTTAAAACAGAGATGAGGAGACATTTCTTTCACCAGAGGGTCGTGAATTTGTGGAATTCATTGCCACATACAGCTATAGAGGCCTGTTCATTGGGGGAGTTTAAGGAGGAGATCGATAGGTATCTAATTAGTCAGGGTATCAAGGGATATGGGGAAAAGGTCAGAATTTGGAATTGGATTTGAGAACGATTTAGCTCAGAGTGCAGTTACAGAGCAGACTTGACAGAATGGTCTATTTCTGTTTTTTTATCTTGTTCACTGAAAAAGATCATGGATCAGGTCGAGGAGAGACATATCTGTGTGAGAGTGCTGAAGGAATTAAGATGGGTGCAAACTGGGAGCTCAGAGTGCAGGTGTTCGGTGAAGCAGTGGCCAAAATCTGTGTCTGTTCTCCCCGATGGAGAGGAGGCCACTTTAGATATCCCAATGCAGAGGGTCAGAAGTCAAACACAAAAGTCTGGTTGAAGATGCTGGAGAAACTCAGCCGGTGAAAAAGTGTCCTTTATGTAGCAAAGATAAAGATACAGAACCAGTGTTTCAGGCTTGAGCCCTTCCTCAAGGTCATGTTGGATGAGGCACATGTAAAGTTCTGCCTCACCCGAAAGGTCTGTATGTGGCCTTCAATGGAGATGGAGGTGAGAGGGAGATGGAGGTGAGAGGGAGATGGAGGGAGAGGTTTTGATCCTGATGGAGGTGAGTGGGGATGTTTAGATCAAGACGTGACTACCTCCACATTAAATATCTCCACTGACTTGGTCTCCACAACTGACCACAGCAACGAATCCACAGATTCACCTCCCCCCACCGGATAAAGAATTTCCTGGACATCTGTTCTAAAGGGACGTTTGTTTATTCTGAGCCTGTGGCCTCTGGTCCCAGACTCCCCACCACAGGAATCGTCCTCTCCACATTCACTCGGTCCAGGCCTTTTAGTGTTCGATAGGTTTCAAAGAGATGCCCCTCATCCTTCGAAACCCAGTGAGTTCAGTCCCAGAGCCTTCAAACGCTCCTCGTATGAAACCCCTTTCACTCCGGGGATCGTCCTTGTAAACCTCCTCTGGACCCTCCAATGCCAGCACATTGTTCCCTGGAGACGGAGCCCAAAGCTGCTCACAATATTCCGTGTGGCCTGACCAATCGTCACAAAGCCTCAACGCCACAGCCCTGCCTTATATTCCATCCCCACACCCCTGGCCATTTGCCTCCTCACCAAATCCCTCTGCGCCTCTTATTTCTGAACCTGTTGTCCATTTATAAAATAGTCCTCACTTTTATCCCATGATCATACACTTCTCCACACTGAACTCCTGCTGCCATATCTTCCCCAATCTCCCTACCTGTCTCAGTCCTTCTGCACACTCAGAGCTTCCTCAACATGACCTGCCCCTCCTCTGATCTTTGTATCATCTGTAAACATGGCCACAAAGCCATCAATTCCGTCATCCAAATCACCAGCATGTAACGTGAAAAGAAGCATTCCCAGCCCCGAGCCCTGTGGACACCAATGGTCACCTGCAGACCCAGCACCGAGTCCTACAAAACCCCACTGGTCACCGGCAGTCCCAGCACCAAGCCCTGTTTAACACCACTGTTCAATGACAGCACCGAGCCCTATGGAACCCCACTGGTCACCGGCAGCACTGAGCCCTGTGAACCCTACTGATCACTGGCAGCACCGAGCCCTGTGGAACCCTACTGGTTACTGGCAGTCCCAGCACCGAGTCCTGTGGAACCCCACTGGTCACTGGCAGCACCAAGCCCTGTTGAACCCCACTGGTCACCAGGCAGTCCCAGCACCGAGCCCTGTGGAACTCCAATGGTCACCGGCAGCACTGAGCCCTGTGAAACTCCATTGGTCACTGGCAGGACCGAGTTCTGTGGAACCCCACTGATCACCGGCAGCACCGAGCCCTGTGGAACCCCACTGGTCACCGACAGCACCGAGCCCTGTGGAACCCCACTGGTCACCGGCAGCACCGAGCCCTATGGAACCCCACTGGTCACCGGCAGCACCGAGCCCTGTGGAACCCCACTGGTCACCGGCAGCACCGAGCCCTGTGGAACTCCACTGGTCACCGGCAGCACAGAGCCCTGTGGAACCCCACTGGTCACCGGCAGCACCGAGCCCTGTGGAACCCCACTGGTCACCGGCAGCACCGAGCCCTGTGGAACCCCACTGGTCACCGGCAGCACCGAGCCCTGTGGAACCCCACTGGTCACCGGCAGCACCGAGCTCTGTGGAACCCCACTGGTCACCGGCAGCACCGAGCTCTGTGGAACCCCACTGGTCACCGGCAGCACCGAGCCCTGTGGAACCCCACTGGTCACCGGCAGCACCGAGCCCTGTGGAACCCCACTGGTCACCGGCAGCACCGAGCCCTGTGGAACTCCACTGGTCACCGCACCCAACCAGAGGCCCCTTTTATCCCCACTCTCTGCCTCCTGTCGGCCAGCCGATATTTTATCTATGCCAGTACTTTTCCCGTAACACCGTGGGCGCTCATCTTGTTTAGCAGCCTCACGTACGGCACCTTGTCAAAGTCCATTTTAAAATCCAGATAAACCACGTCCACGGGCTCTCCTTTATTTCGTTATTTCCTCAAAGATTTCCAACAGGTTGGTTCAGCAAGATTCCCCCTTCAGGAAACCATGACTTCAACCATGTGGCCTCTGAATCCTTCTCCTTAATAAGTCATTCTAACATCTTCCCAACTGTGGGAGGACCCAGACTGGACTATGAGAGGACCCGGACTGGACTATGAGAGGACCCGGACTGGACTATGAGAGGACCCGGACTGGACTGAATCCTCATCCTTAATAAGACTTTCTAACATCTTCCCAACTGCTGAAGTCAGACAGACCGGCCTAGAATTTCCCTTCTTTTGCCTTCCTCTTTTCTGAAAGACTGGAGCAACAGCTACAATTTTCCAATCCTCTGGAACATTCTAGAATTCAGTGATTCCTGAAAGATCACAACCAACGCCTTGACAATTTCTTCAGCCGCCTCTTTCAAAAGCCTGGGGTGCAGTCCATCTGGACCAGGTGATTTAAACTGTCAGACCTTTCAACTTTCTCAGAACCTTCTCCTTAACACCAACACACACTCCACCCATTAACACTCAAACCTCTGGGCACACTGCTGGTGTCTCCACAGTGAATACAAAAGACTTACCGTATATACCCATGTCGTAAACAAGTTTTGGGGACCAATTTTTGGGGTCAAATTTGGAGGGTTGACTTTTATATGGATTCTATTTTTGACTGGGGTAAGTACCCGCATCATTCAAGGCTTCGGGAGCTCAGATAGCCGGAGTCAGGTGGTACGCCTGCGTTCAGGGTGTCTGGAGCTCAGGTGGCCAGGACTGGGTGGTAAGTCCTTTGTCAGGGCAAGGATCCATGGTCAGAGCGTCGGGAGCTCTGGTGGACAGGCATCCAGAGTGTCGGGAGCTCTGGTGGACGGGTAGCTGGGGCATTGGGAGCTCCTATAGGTGGGCGGTTGGGACGAGGATCTGCGGTCGGGGCGTTGGGAGCTCCTGTAGGTGGGCAGTCGGGGCAATGCAAGATAGGCACCAGCTGACTTTCATTGATCATTCAGCATCTCGCATGCTCTGTTTGCAGATTGAAGACCATTGAGCTGGTTATTCGCAGTACACAGGAGGCTGAGGACCTGGTTCGAAAATATGAGAAGCAGCTTCGAGAGGTGAAAAGTGTTCCCGCTGACACCAAGTCCCTGGAGTCGTACAAGCATCAGCTGAAGGTGGGTGTTAGCAGTGGCCACAAAGGGAGCCAGTGAATGCAGAGTGATTACGATGTGTCACTCACTCACTACCCTCTGTGCAGTCACTTCCAGCGATCTCAAACTTTTTCACGGTGAATTAGGAATCAGTGGTGTCTGCAGAAGGCCAAAGTCAAACTGGAGAACTCAGCAGGTCACGCAGGAAGTTAAGGGTGAAATAACCAGGTTGAAGCCTGACTCCTGGGGGGGGCGCAGCAACAACTAACATGGATGGGGTAATAGGTGGAGGCAGGTCGGAGGGCAGCTGACAAAGAAGCTGAGAAGAGATGGGGAAAGGGCAAGGGGGCTGAGAAGGGGACCCTCGTCAGTTGGGAGGTTGGCTCCACGTTAGTTGGGGAGTGGGCCCCATGTGGATGCCAAACCACAGCCAGGCCAGACAAAGGATGGCCAGTGGATGCTGTATATTTGGTCACGGAAAAGGCCTTTGACAAGCTGCTTCTCAAACTGAGAGCCATGGAATTACCGGACGGATACGAGTGCGGGGAGAGCATTGGCCTGTCGCCAGGAAGCAGAGTGACAGTAAAGGGATCCTCATCTGGTTGGCGACCGGTTGCTGGTGGTGTTGCTCAGGGGTCAGTGTTGGAACTACTTCTTGTTACTTTGTCTGTTAATGAACGATTGTAGAATAAAGGACTTGGTTCCAATTTTGCAGGTGATGCAAAGACAGGTGGAGGGGCAGGTGGTGAGGAGGAAACAAGGGTTGGACAGATGAGGAGAATGGGCAGAAAAGTGGCAAATGGGTCGGGGACTTCGACAGAAGGAATAAAAGGGCTGGCTGTTATTAGGACGGGGAGAAAATTCAAAATTCCAAGCTGCAACGTAACTTGGGATCCTCGTGAAGGATACAGGAAAGGTTGACCTCCAGGTTGGGTCAATGGTGAAGAAGGTGAATGCAATGTTCGTGTCTTTCTTTTTCTTTGAAGTAGGAACAGGAGTCGGCCAAAAATGGCCCATCGAGCCTGCTCCGCCATCCAATACGATCATGGCTAATCTAATTTATGACCTAACTCCACCTACCTGCCTTCTCCCCATATCCCCTAATTCCTCTAGATGTGTCACATCTAGAGGGATAGGATACAAGAGAAGGGATGTGATGTTGAGGCTTTATAAGGCACTGGTGAGGCCTCACGAGGAGACGGGAGACAGTGTTGGGGTCCTTGTTTAAGGAAGGATGTGCTGACATTGGAGAGGGTTTAGAGAAGATTCACAAGGATGATTCCTGGAATGAAGGGATTAGCAGATAGAACCATTGAACTCTACAGCACTGATACAGGCCCATTTGGCCCTTCTAGTCTGCCAAACCATTTTGTTTCCTAGTCCCTCTGACCTATACCCAGTCCATGGCCCTCCATACTCCTCCAACCCAGGTACCTGTCCAAATTCCTCTTAAATGTTAAAATTGAGCTGTTTTTACCACTTCAATTGGCAACTTGTTCCACACCCCCACCACTCTGTGTGAAGAAGTTCCCCCTCATGTTCCCCCTAAACTTTTCCCCTTTCACTCTTAACCCATGTCCTCTGGTTTGTGTCTCACCCACCCTCAGTGGAAAAAGCCGACCTACATTTACTCTGTCCATCCCCCTCATAATTTTAAATACCTCCATCAAATCTCCCCTCATTCTTCTATACTCCAGGGGATAAAGTCCTAACCTGTTTAGCCTTTCCCTGTAACTCAGTTCCTGAAGACCGGGCAACATCCTAGTAAATCTTCTCTGCTCTCTTTCTATCTTATTGATATCTTTTGTGTAGTTTGGTGACCAAAACTGCACAAAATACTGCAAATTTGACCTCACCAATGTCTTATCCAACTTTACCATAACATCCCAACTCCTGTACTCAATACTTTGATTTATGGAGGCCAGTAGGCCAAAAGCTCTCTTTACACCTCTGTCCACCTGTGACACCACTTTCAGGGAATTCTGTATCTGTATTCCCAGATCCCTCGGTTCTACCCCACTCCTCAGTGCCCGACCATTTACCGTGTACGTCCTTTCTTGGTTTGTCCTTCCAAAATGCAACACCTCACCCTTGTCTGCATTAAATTCCATCTTCCATTTTTCAGCCCATGTTTCCAGCTGGTCCATATCCCTCGGAAGCTTTGAAAATCTTCTTCACTGTCCACAACGTCTTCAATCTTAGTGTCATCTGCAAACTTGCTGATCCATTTTACCACATTATCATCCAGATCTTTGATATAGACAACAAACAACAATGTTCCCAGCACTGAAACGGACCTCCAGTCAGAGAAGCATCATCCACCACTACTCTCTGGCTTCTCCCATCCAGCCATTGTTGAATCCAGTTCACTACTTTACCATGAATACTGAGCGTCTGAACCTTCCTGATTAACCTCCCATGTGGGACTTTGTCAAAGGCCTTACTAAAGTCTATGTAGACAACATCCACAGCCTTTCCTTCATCAACTTTTCTGGGAACCTCCTCAAAAAACTCTTAAGATTGGTTAAACACAACCTACCATTTACAAAGCCATGTTGACAATCCTTAATCAGTTTCTGGCACTCCAAATAATTATAATATCCAATCTCTTAGAAGACCTTCCAACACCCATGGCTAAGGACATTTTAATTATTTCTGCCAGAGCCCCTGCAATTTCTACACCAGCCTCCCTCAAGGTCCAAGGGAAATGTCATGCCAGGCCTTAGGGATTTATCCATCCTTATTTGCTTTAAGACAGCAAGCACTTCCTCCTCTTTAACCTGTACAGGTTCCATGTCCTCACTGCTTGCTTTCCTTACTTCCCAGTACTCTGTGCCCTTTTCCTGAGTAAAAACTGATGGGGGAAAAAAAAATCATATAACAATTACAGCACAGAAACAGGCCAACTTGGCCCCTCTAGTTCATGCCGAACACTTTCTCCCACCGAACCCCACTGACCCACACTCAACCCGTTATCCATCATTCCTTCACCGACCACACACATATCTAACTTCTCCCTCTGCAACGTAGTCTGGAAGCTCGTTCCACACACCCACCACTCTCTGAGTTAAGAAGTCCCCCCTCTCATTTCCTCTAAACCTTTGCACCCCCCTCATTTGTATCTCCCCCTTTCTTAAAGGAAAAAACCTCTCCACGTCAACTCTATCTATACCCCTAATCATTTTAAACACCTCAATCAAATCCCCTTCTACACTCCAAAGAATAAAGATGTAACTTATTGAACCTTTCCCTAACTTAGATCCTGTAACCCTGGCAACATCCTAGTAAATCTTCTCTGCATTCCCTCCAATTTGTTGAAATCTTTCTTATACTTTGGTGACCAAAACTGTACTCAATTCTCCAAGTTTGGCCTCACCAATACCTTGTACACTTTTAACATAACATCCCAGCTCCTAGACTCAATGCTCTGATTTATAAAGGCCAAAACATTTAAGATCTCCCCCATCTCTTTTGTCTCCATACAAAGCCGACCACTCCGATCTTCAAGGGGAACAATTTTGTCCCTGACTCTCCTTTTGTTCCTAATGTACCTGTAGAAACCATGAGGATTTTCCTTCACATTGTCTCCCAAAGCAAATTTTGTGTCTTCTTTCTGCTTCCTGATTCTTGAGGTTTTTCTTGAATTTTTATTCTCCTCAAGTACCTCATTTGCTCCGTGTTGCCTCTAGCCGTTATACACCTCTCCCTTCTTCTGAACCAGATTCCCAATATCCTCAATATCCCTGTGTCTGCAAACCTTGCATTTAATCCTGACAGGAACATACAAACTCTTCCCCCTCAAAATTTACCAATGAAGGTTCTCTACTTACCTCGAACATCATTGCCCAAAAACAACTTATCTCATTTTACGCATTCTATATCATTTCTCATTTCCTCAAAATTGACCGTTCTCCAATTTAGAATCTCAACCCGAGGCCCAGACCCATCCGTCTCCATAATTAACTTGAAACTAATGGCATTATGATCACTGGACCCAAAATATTCCCCTACACATACTTCTGTCACCTGTCCTGTCTTGTTCCCTAATAGGAGATCCAGTATTCCCCTCTCTCGAGTTGGGACCTCAATATATTGATTTAGCTAACTTTCCTGAACACATTTGACAAGCTCCAAGCCGTCCAGCCCCTTTACAGTGTGCGAGTCCCAGTCAATATGTGGAAAGTTAAAATCTCCTCCTATCACAACCTTGTGTTTCCTGCATCTGTCTGCTGTCTCTCTACAGATTTGCTCCTCCAATTCTAGCTGATTATTGAGGGGGGGGGGGGGTCTATCATACAGCCCCATGATTGTGGATGTACCTTTCCCATTCCTCAGCTCCATCCATATAGCCTCAGTAGCCGAGCCCTCTGGTCTGTCCTGCCTGAGCACAGCTGTGATATTTTCTCTGACGAGCGGTGCCACTCATCCCCCTTTCATTCCCCCTGTCCTATCTCATCTGAAGCAACTGAAGCCCGGAACATTGAGCTGCCAGTCCTGCCCCTCCTGCAACCAAATTTCACCTATGGCCACCATGTGATAATCCCATGTGCCAATTCACACTCTAAACTCGTCTGCCTTTCCTACAACACTCCTTGCACTGAACTAGATGCACCTGAGAGCATTTCCACCACGTACAACCTGGTGACTCTAACGGTGCATGTAATTTTCACATCATCTTTTCCCTCCTTCTCTCTTCTATCTGCTCTATCACTCTGGTTCCCCTCCCCCTGCAAATCTAGTTTAAACCCACTGGCCCAGCACCAGCAAACTTTTCTGCAAGGATATCAGTCCCTTCCAGTTCAGATGTAAACCATCCCGTCGGAACACGTCCATCTTCCCTGAGAGAACTCAAATGATCCAGAAACCTGAAGCCCTCCCCCCACATCGTCTTTAGCCACGTGTTAAGCTGCATTATCTCCTATTTCTAACCTCACCAGCACGTGGCATGGGCAGCAATCCTGAGATCACTAACCTGGAGGTCCTGTCCTTCAACCTAGTGCCTAACTCCCTGAACTCTCCTTGCAGGACCTCCTCACCCTTCCAACCCACGTCATTGGTCCCTACATGGACCAGGACATCTGGCTGCCCACCGCTCCCCTCCCTGAGAACGCTGGTGGAAGGGGGTGGGGGCTGGTGAGTGGTCTGGTCGGGGGGATGGGGTGTAGGGGCTGGACGGGGGGGGGGGGGGGTGGGGAAGGGGTGTGGGATCTGGTCGGGGGAAAGGGTGTGGTGTCTGGTCAGGGGGAAGGGGTGTAGAGTCTGGTCGGGGGGAGTGGGTGTAGGATCTGGTCGGAGGAAGGGGTCTGGTGTTTGGTTGGGGGGAAGGGGTGTGAGATTTGGTTGGGGGGAAGGGGTGTGGGGTTTGGTCGGGGGAAGGGGTGTGAGGTTTGGTCGGGGGAAAGGTTGTGGGGTTTGGTCGGGGAAGGGGTGGGGGTCTGGTTGGGGGAGGGGGCATAGGATCTGGTCGGGGAGAGGGTGTAGGATCTGGTCGGGGGAAGGGTGTGGGGTCTGGTCGGGGATGGGGTGTAGGGACTGGTCAGGGGGATGGGGTGTAGGGTCTGGTCGGGGGAAGGGGTGTGGGTTTGGTCGGGGGATGGGGTCTAGGAATGTCAGGGGATTGGATGTAGGGTCTTGTCGGGGGGGAAGGGGTGTGGGGTCTGGTCAGGGGCATGGGGTGTAGGGACGTCAGGGGGATGGGGTGTGGGGTCTGGTCGGGGGGTGGGGTGAGAGGGCTGGTCGGGGGGAAGGTGTAGGGAGTGGTCAGGGGAAGGGGTGTGAGGGCTGGACGGGGGGGATGGTGGAGGTTGATGGGATGGTTGAGGGTTGCCGAGTGGTCGGCCTTGGTGTTGACCCGTGACCCGATCACTGATTGGTGGGATGTGTTTAGGGAATGCGTGTGGAGGTTGAAGGTGCCCAGCCCCTCTTCGATAACCTGGAGGGAGAGCTGGGGAAGGCGAGAGCGGTCAGTGAGCAGATGAGCCGCAGCCACAGTGAGCGAGACGTGGACCTGGATCGGTACCGGGACAGTGTGCTGCAGCTCCTTGACCACTGGCAAGGGATCCAGGGCCAGATCGAGAGCAGGACCCGTGAGCTGGAGCAGCTTGGACGCCAGCTGTCATACTACCGCGAGGCCCACAACTGGCTCATCCACTGGATCCAGAGTGCCAAGGAACGTCAAGAGAAGATCCAGGCCGTTCCAGTCAGGGACAGCAGTGCCCTGCGCAAACAACTGCAGCAGGAGCAGGTGGGTTCTGTGACCACGGAAGGGAGGTTCCATGGCCACGGGAGGGGGGTGTTCCGTGAACAGGGGAAGGGGCTGTCCATGACCATGAGAAGGGGGTCCATGATGATGGGGGGGGGGTCCATGACCACGGGACCGAACGTTGTCTGTGACCATGGGAAGGGGATTCGTGACCATGGGGGACGTTTGTGACCACGGGGAGGGGGTATCGTGACCATGGGGGGGTGGTTCATGACCACTGGGAGGGGGGGTTCGTGACCATGAGAGGGGTCCATGACCATGTGGGTCCGTGATGATGGGGATCATATGCACGGGGTGGGGGGGGTTTTCATGACCACAGGGCTGTCCCTGAGCACGGGGGTAGGGGTTGTCCATGGCCATAGGGTCCATGAGTGGAAGGAGTTGAAGAGATGGAACAGCTCGGATGCTGAGCATGTGTTGGGGATCCATTGACCAGACTGTGGAGATGATCCAGGTCCTCTGGGTCAGATGGGACATGTGTGGGAAACAGGAGGGGTCCAGCAGCATCAAGGCTGTTCTTCCTGTGACCTCTCGCTGCCCTTGGTCTCTGAACTCTTCTCATCTGGGCCATTTTGGGTTCCTTAGAAAATTCTGGAGGAGATTGAGAAAAACCGAGAGAAGGTGGACGAGTGTGAGAGATTTGCCAAGCAGTACATCGATGCTATCAAGGTATGTATGTAAATGGCGACAGGGTTATCCGGATGGGACGCCCTCACTTTCACAAAATGAGGTGCTCCCAGGGGCACAGACAGAAATGAACCTGTTTCTCCTTTATTGTGTGCAGTTTTGGTCACCTAACGACAGGAATGATATCAATACGATTGAAAGAGTGCAGAGAGGATTTACTAGGATGTTGCCCGGACTTCAGGAACTGAGATACAGGGAAAGGTTCAACAGGTTAGGACTTTATTCCCTGGAGTGTAGAAGAATGAGGGGAGATTTGATGGAGGTATTTAAAATTATGAGGGGGATGGACAGAGTAAATGTAGGTTGGCTTTTTCCACTGAGGGTGGGTCATGGGTTAAGGGTGAAAGGGGAAAAGTTTAGGGGGAACTTCAGACATCATGTGTCTAAGAGTCTCTTAAATGCCTCTAATGTTCTAGCCTCCACCACCGTCCCTGGCAAGGCATTCCAGGCCCCCACCACTCTCTGTATAGAAAACTTACCCCTGATGTCTCCCCTAAACTTCCCTCCCTTCACTTTGTACACACGTCCTCTGGTGTTTGCTGATCCTGCCCTGGGAAACAGGTGCTGTCTGTCCACCCTATCGATGCCTCTCAGAATCTTGTCGACCTTGATCAAGTCTCCTCTCATCCTTCATATGCACGGGCTGCTAAACCTGCTCAGAAGACTTATTTTCCAAACCATGCAACATCCTGGGATGAGAGAATGTCGGCAGTCGTCTGAACAAAAGGGTAAGGCGGAGGGGAAAGAGGGTGTGGCAAAGGCAGGAGATGATAGGTGGAGAATGCAGGGAGGGGAGGGGGAGGAGGGATGGCTGGGTGGATAAAGGGGAAGGATGGGGGGATCTTGAAAGGGGAGGGTGGAAAGAAAAGGTGAGCAGATTTAGCAGAAAGCAGAGAAGTCAATGTTCATGCCATGTGGCTGGAGGGGCCCAGATGTAAAATAGGTGTAGTTCGTCCAGTCAGCGAGTGGTCAGGGTGGGGCCGTGGACAGTCTGGTAGAGTGTGACTTGGAATTGAAATGGTTGTTACTCTCTGTCACTACCTTGAGACTCACGTTCCCAGACTGATGATGATCCTAATGCAATGGTTTGTTGTTTCAGGATTATGAACTCCAGTTGGTGACGTACAGAGTTCAGAGTGAACCAGTGGCATCTCCCATAAAAAAGCAGAAAATGGTTTCAGCCTCAGACAACGTCATTCAGGAGGTGGGAGTGATGTTCCCTTCTTGTGACCCTCCATCCCCTTCAGTGATCCCAACAACACCCGGTGTGTGTGTGTGTGTGTGTGTGTGTGTGTGTGGGAGTGTGTGTGTGTGTGTGTGTGTGTGTGTGTGTGTGTGGGAGTGTGTGTGTGTGTGTGTGTTGTGTTGTGTGTGTGTGTGTGTGTGTGTGTGTGTGTGTGTGTGTGTGTGTGTGTGTGTGTATGTTAGACGGAGCAGGTGGCTACTTGCTGCCAGTTGTGGTAACCTGCTGAGAGAGAAGTGAGCCAACCACAGAACACATACTGAAGGAAAGGCAGAGTGACGAAGCCCAGGGTCTGGCCTATCACGTGTGTAACCACGCAGTCAAAGCCCCTTCTACTTCACCTTGGGGTTCCCACACTGACTGGAAAATGTCGCCTCTCACGTCTTGGAATTTACCCCTCTTGCCTTTTCCAAAAATGGACTTTATTCACAATAAATTATTTACAAGAGAGAAAACCCTTCAGTGTTTTCACACCCATAGTGTCAGTCATATCTACTCATTTCCATCAATATTCATTGTTACATTTGTTCTCTCAAACCCCCCCCCCACCCACCCACCACTCCCCCCATGTGGCACTGTGACACTTTAATTTTGAAAATTAATTTTAATTTAGACGTGCAGGGCAGTAACAGACCATTTCAGCCCCAAAGCCCATTACACCCAATGAACATATAGCCCCGGTACGTTTTGAACGTTGGGAGGAAACGGAGCCCCCAGGGAAAACCCACACAGACATGGGGAGAATGTAAAAACTCTGTACAGACAGTGCGGGATTCGAAACCCAGACCTCATCACTGGTGCTGTAAAGGCATTGTGCTAACCACTAGGACAACCGTACCGCTCCCCTTCCGTCCATGTACCTGACCCATAGATAATTACAGCCCTTCTAGTCCATGCTGGGCCATTTTATTTCTGCCCAGTCCCACTGACCTGCACCCAGCCCATGGCCCTCCATCCCCCTCCCATCCATATATCTGTCCAAATTTTTTTAAAATATTAAAATTGAGCCCACATTCACCACCTCAGCAGGCAACTCGTTCCACACCCCCACCACTCTCTGTGTCATCTGCAAATCCCACCCAAATCAGTTATGTTTTTTACATGACTTTTCCATTGTGAAATGTGTCCCTACTTTGCGGGAGTGGCCATTCACACAGGAAAGACCAAAACTCCAAATGTCCGTATCACCCCGTGCATTTAGACCGAATACCGGAAGTGTGGTATTAAGGAGACGGGACTTGCAATGCCGCTGCAGCAACGTTGACCTTGACATCTGATGTACGTGTGATGTACAGCTACTGCAGCAACGTCAAGCGTGAAATGAATTGCACATCATCCATTGTCTACGGAATTCCTGCAGTTGACTTCAGACAGCAAGCATTTTGGGAACTTGGGGGGAGTCACGTGATGGAGTAGTGGCCGGTCAGGGAATTCCAGCCCTCTCTGGAAAAGTTGAAAAAAAACGCACAAAACACGAAGGTACAAGAATAAAAATTAAAACAAAGTAAAAGTAAAGGTGAGAAGAAGATGGCAGCAAAGAGAGAAAAGTCGAAAGCAACAGGAAGAAGAGAAGATGAAAGAACGTCGGAAGAAGAAGGTGAAGGCCTTACCTGTCCGAGGAGGCCCGCCGCGGAGAGAGAAGCCCGCTCCCTAAGGTCGGTGGAAGTCACGAGTTCGGGACTACAAAAATGGCTAGCGGAGCCGAGTAAAAGTGCGCAACCGCGCATGCGCATGAAAAAAATCACACTGACGGGAGGGGGGAACAGCTGAGGGGTCGATCTCCACAGCTGAGAGTGACAGCTACAACACAGCAATAGGAAGAGAACATAGAAAATAAAGAGAACAAGAAAGAAGAGAGTAAAAAGAAAACAAGGAAACAACAGATGGTCAACCCAGAGGAAGAAGAAGAAGAACATAGAGAAATGGAAGAAGAAGGGAAATGCAAGACAATGGATATATTTCTTTTTAAATAATATATGGAATCAGTGAAAGAATGGCAATCACAAGAATTTAATGAGATAAAAAGAAGAATTAAGAGTGCAGAAGAAAAAATGAATGAAATAGAAATGGTCCTATCAGAGATAGGAAAAAGAGTGGATAATATGGAAGAACGAGAAATAATTGTAGAAATGGAAGTAGAGGACTTAAAAGAGAAATTAGAAGAATCTAATAACAAAGTTAAAGAGACACAAGAGCTGTTAGCTCAGAAGATAGATATAATAGAAAACTATAATAGAAGAAATAATATAAAGATAGTGGGCCTTAAGGAAGATGAAGAAGGCAAGAATATGAGAGAATTTATAAAAGATTGGATCCCCAGGGTCCTAGGAAGACCAGAATTACAGGAAGAAATGGAAATAGAGAGGGCACATAGAACATTAGCCCCGAAACCACAACCGCAGCAAAAACCAAGATCCATTTTAGTAAAATTCCTAAGATATACAACAAAAGAAAATATATTGGAGAAAGCAATGAAGAAAATAAGAGAAGACAAAAAGCCAATGGAATACAAAGGTCAAAAAATTTTTTTCTATCCAGACATAAGTTTTGAACTCCTGAAGAAGAGGAAGGAGTTCACTACAGCAAAAGCGATCCTATGGAAAAAAGGATATAAATTTATGCTAAAGTACCCAGCGGTACTTAAAATAGTTATTCCAGGGCAGCAAAACAGACTATTCTCGGATCCGGAGGAGCACGAAAATTTGCAGAACAACTACAAAACAGACAGAGAGATGAAGACATGTAACGAGAGTAAAAATGACCACGAACTATATGTATGTGTGTATATGGGTATATGTGTGTATATATATATATATGTATATGTATAGATGTGTATGTATGTGTGTGTACATGAGTGTATCCGTATTTAAAGGAAAATATATAGCGTATAGATAAGAATTAATAAGGGAATGTAAGGGAATAGAGGAAATAAGGGGGAATTAAAAGAGTGACCTTTGTTATATATGAAAATTGAAATCTTTTCTGGGGGGGGCTGGGTGGGGAGGAGTTACGGTCACTGCAAAATCAGTTGACGCTTGCGAGTGAATTCGCAAATCCAAATGGAGAGGGGAGATGTGGTTGCCCGACTAGGGATAAAGGGCAACTCAGGAGGGGGAGGGGAGAATGGGGTTAAAGCATTCTGGGAAGTTTACTGGGGGTCGAGGAGGTAAAATATTGGAATGGGAATGACTCCTTATTCCCGTTCCAATCTCTTTGCACTGACTGGCTTCCGGGAAAATGGCAATAATTCGGAACGCAGGAGCTGTGTAAAAATCATAATTGTTACATGTGATGAAGGAGGGAGAACCAGCAAGGCCATCGCTGCACACAACTGGTCTGAGAGTCAGAATAATAATCCTCACTGCCAGTCTCTGACCAAGCCAGTTCTGTTTGTTGGTTCTCCCTGAACCCCACATTCCCACCTCTGGCCTCGGCCAAGCTGGCAGTCTCTGATGAGCCCTGTTCCCTTGCAGGTTGTGGATCTGCGGACTCGCTACATTGAGTTGATGACGCTGTCCAGCCAGTACCTCAAGTTCATCACAGTTAACCTTCACCGGTTGGAAAATGAGGAGGTGAGGATCGAGCAAAGTTGGAGGTTCATTATGGTGACAGAGATGGGTCAGGGCGTGCTGTGAGGTGGGTGAGGGATCAGGGAGGGATGGGACGGATTATAGCGTGAGGACAAGGTCACTGTCAGGGACTTGGGTTCGCGCGGTGTGGAACGTGGCTGTGAATTTTAATTTTTAAAAATGTTATTGACAACACGGCAGAAGCCAGTTTCAGCCATTGACACTTGCGCTGGCCAGTTACACCCAGTTAACTGACAACCACTCCCATTTATGAAAGGGTGGGAGGAAACTGGAGAACCTGGAGGAAACAGAAAATGCAAACTCCTTACAGTCAGCGCCAGATTCAAGCCCGAGTTGCTGATTTGTAAAAGCGTTTGTTGTTGTCACCCTGGAAAGCAGGTGCTGGCTGTCCACCTTATCTCTGCTTCTTGTCGACCTCGATCAAGTCACATCTCATTCTCCTTCATTCCAAAGAGAAAAGCCCCAGCTCTGCTAACCTTACCTCATAGGACCTGTTCTCCATCCAGGCAACATTCTAACTCTCCTCTGCACCTTCTCCAAACCTTCCACATCCTTCTAGTAATGAGGTGAGCAGAACTCTGTATCCAGAGTATTTTGGAGCTGCAACATTACCTCACAGCTCGTGAACTCAATCCCCCAGCTCGTGAATGAAATGCCAAAGTTTGCAGACACTGATTGTAGTAAAACCCACAGAAATGCTGGAGGAGCCCAGCTGGTCTCACAGCATCCATAAGAGGTAAAGACATGTGGCCCATGTTTCGGGCCCGAGCCTTTCTCTAATGCACCAGAGAAAACAATCCAAGTTTATCCAATCTCTCCCCATAACTCATCACATCTAAACCAGACAACGTCCTGCGGATAGAAGAGGTGTGTCAGAAGGGCAATGCTGTGGTAGTCAAGGGGGATTTTAACATGCAGGGAGATTGGGAAACCAGAGAGACCATTTGAAGGAAGCAAAGGAGATGGCTCTTTAGAGCAGCTGCTGTTGAGCCCATGCGGGGATCGACTGTTCTGGACTGGGTGCTGTGTAATACATCCAAGGTGATGAGAGAGCTTAGATAAAGGAACCACGAGGGGCTGTGGTCACAATGATCGAATTCAATTTGGGATTCAACATGGAGAAACTAAAGTCGGATGTGTTGGTGTTTCAGTGGAGTGAAGGGAATTCCAGTGGCACGAGAGAGGAACTGGCCAAAGTAGATTGGATGGGGGCCCTGTTAGGGAAGGGGGCAGAATAGCAATGGATGGAGTTTCTGTGAGAAATGGGGAAGGTTCTGGATAAATACGTCCCAAAAAAGGGGGAATATTCAATGGAAAAATGTCACCACGGTGGCTGAGGGGGGAGGTCAAAGCCAAAGTGAAAGCAAAAGAGAGGGCAGACAAGGAACCAGAAATGAGTGGGAGGTGAAGGACTTGAAAGCTTTTAAAAACTTACAGAAGGAAACTAAAAAACTCAGAAGGAGGGAGATGATGAAGAATGAAAGGAGGCAGCAAATAAAATCAAAACGGAAACAAAAAGCTCTTCACATCCAGTCCAAGAAGAGGAAAAGGGAGGTGAGAGTGGATGTAGGACCACGAGAAATAATAATGGGAGACAAGGAGACGGCAGAGGGAGTAAATGAGTATTATCCATCAGTCTTCACTGTGGAGGTGTAGGGATGTGATGTTGGGGGTTTATCAGGCCCTGGGGAGATTTCATTTGGGACATTGTGAGCAGTTTTGGGCTCCTCATTTAACAAAGTACGTGCTGATGTTGGAGAGGATGATTCCAGGACAGTTCTTGGCCTGAACTCGGTGGGATTTAGGAGAATGAGGGGGATCTCATTTTGAATGTTGAAAAGTGTGGACAGAGTAGATATAGAAAGGTTGTTCCCCACGGTGGGAAAGACTAGGACAAGAGGGCACAACTTCAGGATTGAAGGGTGTCAGCTGAAAACAGCGATGCAGAAGAATTTCTTCAGCCAAAGGATGGTAAATCAGTGGAATTTGTTGCCATGGGTGGTTATGGAGGACAGGTCTTTGGGTGGATTTAAGGCAGAGATTGATAAGTTCTTGATTAGCATCAGAGGTTATGGTGAGAAGGCCAGGCAGTGGGGCTGAGTGGAGGAATTGATCAGCTCATGATGAAATAACGGGGCAGACTCGATGGGCTGAATGACCTATTTCTGCTCCTTTGTCTTGTGGCCTTAAACCTCTTCGGTACCTTCTGTGAAGCCTCCACACCCTTCCTGTAATGGGGCGACCAGAATTCTGACGTGGTCTGTCAGAACCTTGCATCCCTCTCCAATCAAAGAGAACCCCCTCTCCCGATCCCCTTGATTCTTTTCTGTGACCTCTTTCCTGTTGGCCTGTGCTCCTCCCACTGCCCCTTCCTCCCTCCTCTCCTCCCCCAACCATTTGATTCAGGCTCCTGCCTGCTCTTTGCTCCTACCTTGACAAGGGGCTCAGCCCTGAAACATTGGTTTCCCTTTCCTTCCTACAAACGTTGACCTGCTGAGATTCTCCTGCACATTTAGCAGTCTTTTCTGTTTAACCACATGACCTCCAGAAACAAGATATAGGAGCAGAAATAGGCCATTCAACCCATTGAGTCTGCCCTGCGGTCTGTTAGCTCTGAACTTTTATACTCAGTCCCCTGCCTAATAGGGCCAACCATACGTCAGACCCGCAGACAAGTGGGGTCTGTGTGGTCTGGCCCACTGCCCTCCACTGTACAAGGCCAGACGACAGGGATCAGACACCTTGGACAGGACCCCACTCTTTGGCTTGGCTTCGTAGACGAAGATTTATGGAGGGGTATGTCCACGTCTGCTGCAGGCTCGTTGGTGACTGACAAGTCCGATGCAGGACAGGCAGACACGGTTGCAGCGGTTGCAAGGGAAAATTGGTTGGTTGGGGTTGGGTGTTGGGTTTTTCCTCCTTTGTCTTTTGTCAGTGAGGTGGGCTGGGACCCCACTAAGAAATGTCAAACCACCAACTGAGCACAGAAAAACGCAGGAATATTCACTGGGGAACTTCGAGACTGTTGTTGGCTTAGGTGATTAGGTCAGCACAGGACGAAGACTTGAAGGGCCTCAACTGGGCTGTCGATTTCTAAATCTCGTGCACCATAACAGACCTCATTACTTCTGGTCATCTGCCTTCCCCAGCCTCTAAACTCATTGTTTCTCATCCCCACTTGGCTCAACTCTACCTCCTACCTAAGATTTTATTTGGATGGGGAGAAAATACAAAATTCGGATGGGCAAAGGGACTTGGGGGCCCTCATGCAGGATACCCTAAAGGCTAGTCTCCACGTTGAGTCGGTGGTGAAGACAGCAAATGCAGTGTTGGCGTTTGTTTCCAGAGGAATTGCGGACAAGAACAGGGATGTGATGTTAAGACACTGTAGGGCACTGGAGAGTCCTCCCTTGGTGACCTCAGTTCGTGAACAGTTTTAGGCGCTTTCTTTGAGAAAAAAGGTGTTGGTGTTGGAGAGGGTTCAGAAAGTTTTACTAGAATGATCCCAGGAATGAAAGGGTCAGCATATAAGGATTGATTGTCAGCTCTTGGACTGGACTCATTGGAGTACAGAAGATGAGAGATGTGGAAAGGCCTGGACAGAGTAGATGGGGTAAGATTGTTTCCCACAGTCAGGGAGTTCAGGACAAGAGGGTAAAACCATGCTAATGTTGTACCTTTGTGAAAGAAGGGGGAACAAGGATAATCCAGTCTATTATTGGCCTGTAAACCTCATCACCTACGGCTCCTAGAACGCTTCCACCAGCGTTGTCTCCGCTCCATCCTCAACATTCATTGGAGCGACTTCATCCCTAACATCGAAGTACTCGAGATGGCAGAGGCCGACAGCATCAAATCCACGCTGCTGAAGATCCAACTGCGCTGGGTAGGTCACGTCTCCAGAATGGAGGACCATCGCCTTCCCAAGATCGTGTTATCTGGCGAGCTCTCCACTGGCCACTGAGACAGAGGTGCACCAAAGAAGAGGTACAAGGACTGCCTAAAGAAATCTCTTGGTGCCTGCCACATTGGCCACCGTCAGTGGGCTGATATCGCCTCAAACCGTGCATCTTGGCGCCTCACAGTTCGGCGGGCAGCAACCTCCTTTGAAGAAGACCACAGAGCCCACCTCACTGACAAAAGACAAAGGAGGAAAAACCCAACACCCAACCCCCCAACCAACCAATTTTCCCCTGCAACCGCTGCAACCGTGTCTGCCTGTCTCGCATCGGACTTGTCAGCCACAAACGAGCCTGCAGCTGACGTGGACATTTACCCCTCCATAACTCTTCGTCCGCAAAGCCAAGACAAAGAAGAAAGAAAACCTCACATCAATAGTAGAAAAATGTTGGAAAAGATATTTAGGGATAAGTATTTATGCACAGTTGAAATGTCATGGTCAGATTAGGGTTTGTGAGGGGAGGTCATGTGCTACCAATTGGATTGAGTTCTGAGAAGGACACAAAGATGTTTGATGAGGACAGGGCAGTGGATGTTTTCCACATAGACATTAAGACGTCTGGTTGATACAGGCTGTTTTGGATGCAGGTGCATGGGATCGATGGTGAATTGATGGTCTGGATCAGGTATTGGCTGGTCTAGAGAAATCAGAGGGTAGTGGTGGAAGTTGTTATTGGAGTTGGAGGCCTGTGACCAGTGGTGATCTACAGGGTGGTGGAGCTGGTATTAGAGTTGGAGGCCCATGACCTGTAGTGATCTGCAGGGTGGAGAAAGTTGTTATTGCAGTTGGAGGCCTGTGACCAGTAGTGATGTACAGGGTGGTGGAAGCTGTGATTGGAGTTGGAGGTCCATGACCAGTGCTGATCTACAGGGTGGTGGAAGCTGTTATTGGAGTTGGAGGCCCGTGAGCAGTCATAATCGACTGGTTGGTGGAAGCTGTGATTGGAGTTGGAGGCCCGTGAGCAGTGGTGATCTACTCCTTGGTGGATGCTGTTATTGGTGTTGGAGGCCCGTGAGCAGTGGTGATCTACAGGGTGGTGGAAGTTGTTATTTCAGTTGGAGTCCCATGACTAGTGGTGATCTACAGGGTGGTGGAAGCTGATATTGGAGTTGGAGGCCCGTGACCAGTGGTGATCTACAGGGTGGTTGAAGCTGTTATTGCAGTTGGAGGCCCCTGACCTGTGGTGATCTGCAGGGTGGAGGAAGCTGTTATTGGAGTTGGAGGACCCTGACCAGTGGTGATCTACAGGGTGGTAGAGCTGTATTTGGAGTTGGAGGCCTGTAACCAGTGGTGATCTACAGTGTGGAGGAAGCTGTTAATAGAGTTTAAGGCTCGTGACCAGTGTAGGTCTACAGGATGGAGGATGCTGTTATTGGAGTTGGAAGCCCGTGAGCAGTCGTGATTGACTGGTTGGTGGAAGCTTTTATTGGAGTTAGAGGCCTGTGTCCAGAGGTGATTTACAGGGTGGAGGAAGCTGTTATTGGAGTTGGAGTCCTGTGACCAGTGGGATCGATAGGGACGTGAAAGCTGTTATTGGAGTTTAAGGCTCGTGACCAGTGGTGGTCTACAGGATGGAGAAATCTGTTATTGGAGTTGAAGGCCCATGACCAGTGGTGATCCACTGGTGGAGGAAGCTGTTAATGGAGTTTAAGGCTCGTGACCAGTGGTGGTCTACAGGATGGAGAAAGCTGTTATTGGAGTTAAGGCCCATGACCAGTGGTGATCTACAGGGTGGTGGAAGCTATTATCAGAGTTGTAGGCCCGTGAGCAGTCGTTATCGACTGGTTTGTGGAAGTTGTGATTGGAGTTGGAGGCCCGTGACCAGTGGTGATCTACAGGGTGGTTGAAGCTGTTATTGCAGTTGGAGGCCCGTGACCTGTGGTGATCTGCAGGGTGGAGGAAGCTGTTATCGGAGTTGAAGGCCCATGAGCAGTCGTGATCGAATGGTTGGTGGAAGCTGTTATTGGAGTTGGAGGCCTGTGACCAGTGGTGATCTACAGGGTGGTGGAAGCTGTTATTGGAGTTGGAGGCCCGTGTCTAGTAGTGATATACAGGGTGGAGGGAGCTTTTATTGGAGTTGGAGTTCTGTAACCAGTGGTCATCTTTAGGGTTGTCAAATCTGTTACTGGAATTGGACCCGCGTCCTCTGGTGATCTACAGGGTGGTGGAAGCTGTTAGTGGAGTTGGAGGCCCGTTACCAGTGGTGATCTCCAGGATGGAGGATGCTGTTATCGCAGTTGGAGGCCCATGACCAGAGTTGATTTGCATGGTGGAAGAAGCTGTTATTGGAGTTGGAGGCCCGTGATCAGTGGTGATAAATAGGGTGGTGGAAGCTGTTATTGGAGTTGGAGGCCCGTAATCAGTGGTGATCTACAGGGTGGTGGAAGCTGTTATTGGAGGCCCATTACCAGTAATGATCAACAGGATGGTGGAAGCTGTTATTGATGTTGGAGGCCGTGACCATTGGTGATATATAGGGTGGTGGATGCTCTTATTGGAGTTGGAGGCCCGTGACCAGTGGTGATCTTCAGGGTGGTGAAAACTGTTCTTGGAGTTGGAGGCCTGTGACCAGTGGTGAACTACAGGGTGGTGGAAGCTGTTATTGGAGGTGGAGACCTTTGACCAGTGGTTATCTGCAGGGCTCAACGTTCGGACCCTTGTTGTTTGCAATGTACATGAATGCCTTTGGTTAAAATGTTAGTAAGTTTGCAAATGAAACAAAGAGTTGAGGACAGGTTTATGTTGAATGTGGCTAATCCTGTGCTGTTATTTAAAAAAGGAAGGATGGACGAGCCAGGGGTTAATAGGCCGGTGAGCCTGACATCAGTCGTTAGAAAATTGCTGGTGGCAGAATCGTCAGGGTCAGGTTGGAGTGAGTCAGCATGGGTTTGTACGTGACGGATCGTGTCTCATGCATCTGGTAGAGAGTGACAAAGAGGATTGAAGAGGGAAGGGCAGTGGAGATTGAAAATACAGACTTCAGCAAGGCCTTTCACAAGGCCCAATGTAGAAGTTTACCTTCGAAATACAAGAACGGAAGTGCAGCAGGCCGTTCCACACTTGAGCCTCTTCCACGATTCAGTGCTATGATGTCTGCTCATCCAATCTTCAACCGCTATTCCTGTCGTTTCTCCACACCCCTTGATCTCTTTCATTACATGGGGCACTCATCCAGCCATACTATGAATATATCTATTCAATAAGGCTCAACAACTCTCAGTGAGAGGGCGTTATCTCTGTAATTCCTCGTCTGCATCCCACAAGGTGGGAGGATTCTTTTCATCAGGCCCTGCAAATTTGCCCACTTTAATACTGCTCAAGGCTGCCAGCACCTCCTGACTGCAGTTCTTATGTGGTTCAGGACATGGTCACCTGTTTCCTCCAACTCCTCTCGGTTTCCACAATCTCCTCCGCATTCAAAGTCTTGCACGTGTCCTGCGGCTCCACGCAGAGACAGCCTGTTGATATTTAATGGTACCAAGACTTTCCCCTGTACAGTGAGGGGACAGAGAATGGGTCGGGGTGAGCAGTCAGTGTGTGGATTGGGGTCAGTGAGGGGTTGTTGTGTGAGCCTGTGAGGGGTCGGAGTCAGGGTGAGGTAGGAGAGGGTGTGTATATTCACAGAGATGGGGACTGTTGTGTTTCGGGGACTTGTGTTTTTGAAGTTCAGTGAACAAAGCCATACTTCACTGAGGCAGGGAATGAACAGCGCTGGGAGGAACCTTCAACCATCAACCCCTGCACTAACTCCAAAGGAGAAGGTGTATCATTGGAGCGAGACTCCCTGCACCTCAGGACCAAGGGGTCAAAGTGTCTGGAACAGGGTGATCTGGCACAAGGGGATCCCAACACAGGGTGATCTGGCACAGGGGGTCCCAACACAGGGTGATTTGGTACAGGGGGTCCCAACACAGGGTGATTTGGTACAGATGGGTCCCAACACAAGGTGATCTGGCACAAGGGGATCCCAACACAGGGTGATTTGGTACAGATGGGTCCCAACACAGGGTGATCTGGCACAGGGGGGCCCAACACAGGGTGATCCAGCACAGGGGGATCCCATCATAGGGTGATCTGGTATAGGGGGGGGGTCCCAACAAAGGGTGATCTGGCACAGAGGGTCCCAACACAGGGTGATCTGGCACAGGGGGTCCCAACACAGGGTGATCTGGCACAGGGGGTCCCAACACAGGGTGATCTGGCACAGGGGATCCCAACACAGGGTGATCCAGCACAGGGGGATCCCATCATAGGGTGATCTGGTATAGGGGGGTCCCAACACAGGGTGATCTGGCACAGAGGGTCCCAGCACAGCATGATCTAGCACAGGGGGATCCCAACACAGGGTGATCTGGTATAGGGTGTCCCAACACAGGGTGCTCTGGCACAGGGTGGTCCTAACACAGGATAACCTGATACAAGGGGGGAGTCAAAAACACAGGGTGATCTGGTACAGAGAGAATTCAACACTGGGTGATCTATCATAGGTGGGTCCCAACACAGGGTAACATGGCACAGGGGGATTCCATCACAGGGTGATCTGGTACAGAGGGAATTCAACACAGAGGGATCTAGTACAGGGGGTCCCAACTCAGGGTGATCTGATTCTGGGGGACCCAACACTGGGTTATTTGGTACAGAAGGATTCAACCCAGAGGGATCTGGTACATGGGGTCCCAACACAGGGGGATCACAACACAGAGTGATCTGGCACAGGGGGTCCTAACACAGCATGATCTGGCACAGGGGGTCCTAACACAGCATGATCTGGCACAGGGGGTCCTAACACGGAGTGATCTGGTACAGGTGGTCCCTACACAGGGTGATCTGGTATAGAGGGTCCCAACACAGGATAACCTGGTACAGGGGGGTCCTGACACAGGATGATCTGGTACAGGGGGTCCAAAACACAGGGTGATCTGGTACAGAGAGAATTCAACACTAGATGATCTGGCACAGGTGGGTCCCAACACAGGGTAACCTGGCACAGGAAGATCCCAACACAGTGTGATCTGGTACAGAGGGAATTCAACACAGAGGGATTTAGAATAGGGGGTCCCAACATAGGGTGATCTGATTCAGGGGGGGGTCTCAACACAAGGGATCCTAACATGGGGTTGTCGAAACAAGATAAAGTCCATCTGACGATCGACTCGCTCCCATGATGCAATCTCTAGCCATGGCTGATGTTGAATGGGGACACAGGCTGTGATTGTGTTGGGGTGGTAGGGAGTTGGGTCGTGTTGAGGGTGATGCAGGAGTGTGAAGTGAGAGGTGAGCAGATCTAAAGAGAAAAAGTGTGTGTGTGTGTGGGCTGCTCTGTGTACAAGGAGAGTGCAAGGTGTGAGAGCTGGTGTGTAATTATGGGAGTGTCAGTGAGTGAGAGTAGTGAAGTGTAACAGGAGCAAGTATGGAAGTGTGACACTGTTCGAGTGGTGGGTGTGAGGGGGGTGTGTGTTTGAGAGGTGGGTGTGGGAGGAGTGTGTTCGAGAGGTGGGTGTGGGGGGAGGTGTGTGTTCGAGCGGTGGGTGTGAGGGGGGTGTGTGTGTTCGAGCGGTGGGTGTGAGGGGGGTGTGTGTTGAGCGGTGGGTGTGAGGCGGGTGTGTGTGTTTGAGCGGTGGGTGTGAGGGGCGTGTGTTGTCAATTTTTTGTCATCTACTTGTACAAGTATAACCTGACGAAACAGCATTCTCTGGTCCTCGTTGCAAAACACTCAGACACACACCCAGACACAACACACATACAGACAAATAATACATATAGAGAAAAAGTATTAATATATACAAATGTGCACATGTGTGAATGTGTGCGTGTGTGGCTATGAGTGCATGTGTGTGGTTGTGAGTGCAAGTGCGTGAGTTGGCTGTGTGTGTGGTTGTGTGCACTTGTGAATGAGCATGCTTGTGTTTGGGTGTGTGCGTGTATGTGGGTGTATGAGGGTGTGCATTTGTGTGCTGTCGGTGTGTGTGTTGTGTGAGTGTGTGCATGTGTATGCTGTGTCTATGTCTCCGAGCATGGTCCAGACTGAGGAATTGGCATTAGGAAGCTTCCTTTTCTTTTTCAGAAGTAACATGCTAATTTTGGCTCTGCTTTTCACCGATTGACACTTCTCCTGCTTTCTCATGCAGTGCTTGCCTCCACGAATGTTTGTGTTGGTTGGGCAGTGAAGGAGGTAAATGCAGATTGTCACACCAGCCATTGCCATGGTCACTGCATGCTGCACTGCTCATTCTGCCAATCCGTCTCTCTCTCTCTCTCTCTTTCCTCCTCCTCACCCTCTTTCTCTGCTCCTCCTCCTGATCTCCCCTCTCCCTTCCCCCTCCCTCTCGCTCCCCCCTCTCTCTTTCAGCTCTCCTTGCCTCTCTCTCCCTCTCTATCACTCCGTCCCCCTCACCCCTCTCTCCCTCACCCCTCTCTCCCTCACCCTCCCCTTCTCCCCCCCTCTCTAGCTCTCTCTCCCTCCCTGTGTCTCTGCTACTGTCCATTGTACTATAGACAGTGTTGGTTTACATATGGGTTGTGGTACTGGGTTCCAGCTGGTTCCACAATCCAGAAGCTGGCAGTCCTGAGATCTGGTGCCCATTACCAGTATAGTCCTGGAATCCAGTGTCCAATACTGGGGTAGTCCAAGGATCTGATGCCCAGGAGTGGGGTAGTTCAGGGATCTGGTGTCCAGGAGTATGGTTGTTCAGTGATCTGATGTCCAGGAGTGGGATAGTTCAGGGATTTAGAGGGGGTACTTCAGGGATTAGGTGTCCAAGAATGGGGTAATTCAGGGATCTGGTATCCAGGAGGGGGTCATTCAGGGATCTGATGCCCAGGAATGGGGTTGTTCTGGGATCTGGTGTCCAGGAGTGGGGCAGTTCAGGGATCTGGTGTCCAGGAGTGGGGCAGTTCAGGGATCTGGTGTGCAGGATCTGGGTAGTTCAGGGATCTGATGCCCATGTGTAGGGTAGTCAAGGATCTGGTGTCCTTGAGTGGGATAAACTGGGGAACTGGTGTCCAGGAGAGGGGTATTTCAGGGATCTAGTGCCCATGTGTGGGGTAAACTGGGGATCTGGTGTCCAGGAGAGGGGTAAAATGGGAATCATGACCAGGAGTGAGGTAGTTCAGGGATCTGGTGCCCATGTGAGGAGTAAACTGAGGATCTGGTGTCCAGGAGTGGGGTAGATCAGGAATCTGGTGTCCAGGATTAGGATAGTCAAGGATCTGGTGTCCAGGAGTGGGATGGTTTAGGGATCTGGTGTCCAGGAGTGGGGTAGTTCAGGTATCTGTTGCCCAAGAGTAGGGTAAAATGGGAATCTGTTGTCCAGTTATGGGGTAAACTGAGTCCTGATGTGCAGGAGTGTGGTGGTCCAGGGATCTGCGATCCAGGTGTGGGGTAAATTGGGAATCTGGTTTCCACAAATGGAGTGGTACAGGGATCTGGTGCCCAGGAGTAGGGAAATCTGGGGATCTGCTATCCAGGAGTGGGTTAAACTGGTGATCTGGTGTCCAGGAGTGGGGTAGTTCAGGGATCTGGTCTCCAGGTGTATGGAAAACTGGGGATCAGGTGTCCAGGATGAGGATAGGCAAGGATCTGGTGTCCAGGAGTGTGGTGGTTTAAGGATCTGGTGTCCAGGAGTGGGGTGGTTTAAGGATCTGGTGTCCAGGAGTGGGGTGGTTCAGGGATCTGGTGCCCCTAAGTGATGTAAATGGGGGATATGGTGTCCAGGAGAAGGGTAGTTCAGGGATTTGGTTTCCAGGGGTGGGGTAGTTCAGGGATCTGTAGCCCAGGAGTGGGGTAAACTGGGGATCTGGTGTACAGGAATGGGGTTGTTCTGGGATCTGGTGCTAGGAGTGGTGTAAACTGGGGATCTGGTGCCAAGGAGTTGGGCAGTTCGGGGATCTGGTGCCCAGGATTGGGTTAAACTGGGGATCTGGTATCCAGGAGTGGGGTAGTTCAGAGACCTGGAGTTCAGGAGTGTGTAGTTCAGGGATCTGGTGACCATGAGTATCACAAACTGGGGATCTGCTGTTCAGGAGTGGGGTAGTTCAGGGACCTGGTTCCCAGTTGTAGGGTAGTCAGGAATCTGGTATCCAGAAGTGTGTAGTTCAAGTATCTGGTGCCCACGAGTGTCACAAACTGGGGACCTGGTGCCCAGGAGTAGGTAGTCAGGGATCTGGTGTCCAGAAGTGGGGGTTGTTCAGGGATTTGATTTTCAGGAGTGGGGCAGTTCAGGGATCTGGTGCCCAAGTTTAGGGTAATCAGGGATCTGGTGACCAACAGTGGGGTAAACTGGGGATTTGGTGTCCAGAGTGGGGTAAATTGGGGATCTGGTGTCTAGCAGTGGGGTAAACTGGGGATCTGATGACCATGAGTGGTGTACACTTGGGATCTGATGTACAGGAGTGGGGTAGTTCAGGGATCTGGTGACCCTAAGTGGTGTATATGGGGGATCTGGTGTCCAGGATGGGGTAGTTCAGGGATTTAGTGTCCAGGGTTGGGTAAACTGGGGGTCTGGTGTCCAGGAGTGCGGTTGTTCAGTAATTTGATGTCCAGGCGTGGGGCTATTCAGGGATCTGCAGCCCAGGTTTAGAGCAATCAGGGATCTGGTGTTGAACAGTGGGCTAAACTGGGGATCTGGTGTCCAGGAGAGGGGTACACTGGTGATCTGGTGTCCAAGAGTGGGATAGTTCAGGAATCTGGTGCCCATGTGTGGGATAAACTGGGGATCTGGTGTATGGGAGTGGAGCCGTTCAGGAATCTGGTGCCCCTGTGTGGGGTAGTTCAGGGATCTGGAGTCTAGGAGTTCGGTAAAATAGGTATCTATTATCCAAGAGTGTGTAAAACTGGGTACTGGTGTTCAGGGGGTAGTTCAGGGATTTGGTGTCCAGGAGAGTGGAAAACTGGGGATCTGGTGTCCTTGAGTAGGTTAAATTGGGGATCTGCTGTTCAGAAGTGGGGTAGTTCAGATATCTGTAGTCCAGGATTAGGGTAAATTGGGGATCAGGTGTACAAAGGTGTTGGGTAGTTCAGGGATCTGCTGACCAGGAGTAGGATAGACAAGAATCTAGTGTCCAGGAGTGGGGAAAACCTGGCATCTGATGCCCAGTTATAGAGTAGTCAGGGATCTGGGGTCCTTGAGTGGGATAAACTGGGGATTTTGTGTCCAAGAGTAGGGTAGTTCATGGATCTGGTGTCCAGGAGAGGGGTATTTCAGGGATATGGTGCCCATGTGTAGGATAAACAGGGTATCTGGTGTCCAGGTGTGGGTTGCTTCAGGGATCAGGTGTCCATGAATGGGAAAAACTGGGGATCTGGTGTTCAGGAGTGAGTAGTTCAGGGATCTGGTGCCCATTAGTGTCACAAACTGGGGATCTGGTGTCCAGGAGTGGGGTAGTTCAGGGATCTGGTGCCCAAGAGTGGGGTAGTTCAGGGATTTGATGTCCAGGAGGTGGGCTATTCATGGATTTGGTACCCATGTTTAGAGTAATCAGGGATCTGGTGTCCGGCAGTGGGGTAAACTGGGGATCTGGTATCCAAGAGTAGGGTAGTTCAGGAATCTGGTGCGCATGTATGGGTTAAACTGGGCATCTGGTGTATGGGAGTGGGGTAGTTCAGGGATCTGGTGTCAAGGAGTGGGACAGTTTAGGGATCTGGTATCCAGGAGTGGGGTAGTTCAGGGACCTGGTGCCCAGGTGTAGGGTTGTCAGGAATCTGGTCACCCAATGTGGGGTAAACTGGGTATCTGGTGTCCAGGAGTGCGGTAGTTCAGGGATCTGTTGCCCCTGAGTGGGTGAGTTCAGGGATCTGGTGCCCAGAAGCTGGTAAGTTCAGTGATCTCGTATCCAGGAGAAGGGTAAATTGGGGATCTGGTGTCCAGGAGTGGAGTGGTCCAATGATCTGCTATCCAGGAGTGGGCTAAACTGGGGATCTGGAGTGAAGTGGTACAGTAATCTGGTGTACAGGAATAGGGTAGTCAAGGATCCGGTGTCCAGAAGTGGGGTAAACTAGGGATATGGTGTCTAAGAGTGGGGAATTTCAGGGATCTGGTGCCCAGGAGTAGGATAGACAAGGATCCGGTGTCCAGGAGTGGGGTAGTTCAGGGATCTGCTACCCAGGAGTAGGATAGACAAGGATCCGGTGTCCAGGAGTGGGGTAGTTCAGGGATCTGGTGTCCAGGGATCTGGTGTCCAGGATTGGGGCTATACACAGATTTGATGCCCAGCTTTAGAGTAATCAGGGATCTGGTGTCCAACCATGCAGTAAACTGGGAATCTGGTGTACAGGAGTGGGGTAGTTCAGGGTCATGGTGCCCAGGTATGGGGGTAATGGGGATCTGATATCCAGGAGTGGAGTGGTCCAAATGATCTGGTGCCCAGGATTAGGATAGTCAAGGATCTAGTGTCCGAGTGGGGTAAACTGGGGATCTGGAGTCTAGGTATGGAGTGGTACAGGAATCTGGTGCCCAGGAATAGGGTAGCAAAAGATCTGGTGTCCAGAAGTGGGGTAAACTGGGGATCAGGTTTCCAGTAGTCAGGTGCTTCAGGGATCCGGTGTCCAGGAGTGGGGAAAACCGGGGATCTGGTGTTCTGGAGTGGAGAAGTTCCCGGATCTGGTGCCCCTGAATGTTGCAAACCTGGGATCTAGTGTCCAGGAGTGGGATAGTTCAAGGATCTGGTGTGCAGGAGTAGGGTAGTCAGGGATCTGGTGTCCAAGAGTGTGGTAAACTGGGGATCTGGTGTCCCAGAGTGGGGCAGTTCAGGAATCTGGTGTCTATGATTGGGGTAGTTCAGGGATCTGGTGCTCAAGAGTGGTGTAGTTCAGGGCTCCTGAGTCTAGAAGTGTGGTAAAATGGGGATCTATTATCCAAGAGTGTGTTAAACTGGGCACTAGTATCCAGGAGTGGGGTAGTTCAGGGACCTGGTGGCCAGGTGTAGGGTTGTCATGGATCTGGTGCCCAGAAGTGATGTAGTTCAGGGATCTGGTGTCTAGGTGCGTGGAAAACTGGGGATCCGGTGTCCTTGAGTGGGATAAATTGGGGATCTGGTGTTCAGAAGTTGGGTAGTTCACGGATCTGCAGTCCAGGATTGGGGTAAACTGGGGATCAGGTATCCAAAGGTGTGGTGGAATTCAGGGATCTGGTGCACAGGAGTAGGGTAGTCAGGGATCTGGTGTCCAAGAGTGGGGTAGTTCAGGGATCTGATGTCAAGAAGTGGGACAGTCCAGGGATCTGGTGTCCAGGAGTAGGATAGACAAGAATCTAGTGTCCAGGAGTGGGGAAAACCTGGCATCTGATGCCCAGTTGAAGAGTAGTCAGGGATCTGGGGTCTTTGAGTGAGATAAACTGGGGATCTTGTGTCCAGGAGTGGGGTAGTTCAGGGATCTGGTGCCCAAGAGTGGGGTAGTTCAGGGATTTGATGTCCAGGAGGTGGGCTATTCATGGATTTGGTACCCATGTTTAGAGTAATCAGGGATCTGGTGTCCAGGAGTGGGGTAATTCAGGGATCTGGTGCTCCAGGAGTGGGTAGTTCAGGGATCTGGAGTCTAGGAATGGGGTAAAATGGGGATCTATTATCCAAGAGTGTGGTAAACTGGGTTCTAGCGCCCAGGAGTAGAGTTGTCAGGGATCTGGTGTCCAGGAGTGTGGAAAACTGGGGATCTGGTGTCCTTGAGTGGGATAAATTGTGGATCTGATGTTCAGGTGGGGTAGTTCAGGGATCTACAGTCCAGGATTTGGGTAAGCTGGGGATCAGATATCCAAAGGTGTGGGGTAGTTTTGGGATTTGCTGCCCATGTGTAGCATAGACAAGTGGTGTCTAGGAGTGGGGAAAACCTGGGATCTGATGCCCAGTTGTAAAGTAGTCAGGAATCTGCTGTCCTTGAGTGGGATAAACTGGGGATCTAGTGTCCAAGAGTAGGGTAGTTCAGGGATCTGGTTTCCAGAAGAGGGGTATTTCAATGATCTGGTGCCCATGTGTGGTATAAACAGGGTATCTGGTGTCCAGGTATGGGTTGCTTCAGTGATCAGGTGTCCAGGAATGGGGAAAACTGGGGATCTGGTATCCAGGAATGAGGTAAACTGGGCATCTAGTATCCAGGAGTGTGTTAGTTCAGGGATCTGGTGTCTAGCAGTGTGTTAAACTGGGGATCTGGTGTCCAGGTATGGAGTGGTACAGGGATCTGCTGCCTAGGAGTAGGGTAGTCAAGTATCTGGTGTCCAGGAGTGGGTAGTTCAGGAATCTGGTGTCCAGGATATAGAAAACTGGGCATCTGGTGTCCAGGATTAGAGTATTCCAGGAGTGGGGTGGTTTAGAGATCTGGTGTCCATGAGTGGGGAAACCTGGGGAGCTGGTATCCATGAATGGGGTAAACTGGGCATCTAGTATCCAGGAGTGTATTAGAGGGATCTGGTGTCTAGCAGTGCAGTAAACTGGGGATCTGGTGTTCAGGAGTGGGATAGTTCATGGACCTGGTCCCCAGGTGTAGGGTAGTCAGGGATCTGGTCTCCAGGAGTGGGGTAAACTGAGGATTGGTGTCCAGGAGTGGGGTAATTCAGATATCTGGTACCCAGGAGTAGGGTAAACTGGGAATCTGTTGTCCATGTATGGGGTAAACTGGGTCCTGGTGTCCAGAAGTGTAGTGGTCCAGGGATCTGCTGTCCAGGTGTGAGGTAAACTGGGTATCTGGTTTCCATGAGTTGAGTGATACAGGGATCTGGTGCCCAGGAGTAGGGTAGTCAAGGATCTTGTATCCAGGAGTGAGGTGGTTTTGGAATCTAGTGTACATGAGATGGGAAATCTGGTGATCTGGTGTCCAGGAGTGGGATAATACTGGGATCTGCCCAGGAGTAGGATGGTTAGGGATAGTAGTGGGGCAAACTAGGGATCTGGTCTCCTGGAGTGGAGTGGTACAGGGATCTAGTGCCCAGGAGTAGAGTAGTCCAGGGATCTGGTGCCCAGGAGTGGGGTAGTTCAGGTATCTAGAATCCAGGAGTGAGGTAAACTGGGGATCTGGTGTCCTGGAGTAGGGTAAATTGGGGATCTGGTATCCAGGAATGTAGTAGTTCAGAGTCCTGGTGCCATGGAGTGGGGGAGGGGGGGGAATGGAGATCTGGTGTCCAGGAGTGGAGTGGTCCAATGATCTGGTCTCCAGGGGTGGGGTAAACTGGGGTTCTGGAGTCTAGGAATAGGGTGGTCCAGGGATCTGCTGTCTAGGAGTGGGCTAAACTGGGGATCTAGTTTCCATGAGTGAAGTGGTAAAGGAATCTGGTGACCACAAATAGGGTAGTCAAAGATCCGGTGTCTAGAATTGGTGTAAACTGGGGATCTGGTGTCTAGGAGTGGAGTGCTTCAGGGATCCTGTGTCCAGGAGTAGGGTATTTCAGGGATCTGGTGTCCAGGAGTGGGGTGAAATGGGAATATGGTGTCTAGGAGTGAGGTAGTTCAGGGATATGGTGTCCAGAAGTAGGTTAGTCAGGTATCTGGTATCCAGCACTAGTCAGGGATCTAGTGTCCAAGAGTGGGGTAAACTATGGATCTGGTATCCAGGTGTGGAGTGGTACAGGGATCTGCTGCCCAGGAGTAGGGTAGTCAAGGATCTGGTATCCAGGAGTGGGGTAGTTCAGGGATCTGGTCTCCAGGAGTATGGAAAACTGGGAATCTGGTGTCCAGGATTAGGATAGTCAAGGATCTGGTGTCCAGGAGTGGGGTGGTTTAGGAATCTGGTGTCCAAGAGTGGATAAACCTGGGGATCTGGTATCCAGGAGTGGGGTAAACTGGGGATCAAGTATCCAGGATCTGGTGCCCATGACTGAGGTACCCTGGGGATCTGGTGAACAGGAGTGGGGTCGTTCAGGAATCTGGTTCCCATAAGTGGGTAAACTGGTGATCTGATGTCCAGGAATGCGGTAAACTGGGTATCCATTGTCCAGGAGTAGGGTAGTTCAGGGATCTGCTGCCCAGGAGGTAGGGTAGTCAGGGATCTGGTGTCCAGGAGTGGGATAAACTGAGGATCTTGTGTCCAGGAGAATGATGGTCCAGGGATCTGATGTCCAGGAGTGGGGTAAACTCTCTGGTGTCCAGTTGTCGGGTAATCCAGGGATGAAATTAGATCAGGAAAACCAGGTTGGGACTGGATTTAAAGAGAGACCATTTGAAGGAAGCAAAGGAGATGGCTCTTTAGAGCAGCTGCTGTTGAGCCTATGCGGGGATCGACTGTTCTGGACTGGGTTCTGTGTAATACATCCAAGGTGATGAGAGAGCTTAGATAAAGGAACCACGAGGGGCTGTGGTCACAATGATCGAATTCAATTTAGGATTCAACATGGAGAAACTAAAGTCGGATGTGTTGGTGTTTCAGTGGAGTGAAGGGAATTCCAGTGGCACGAGAGAGGAACTGGCCAAAGTAAATTGGATGGGGGCCCTGTTAGGGAAGGGGGCAGAATAGCAATGGATGGAGTTTCTGTGAGAAATGGGGAAGGTTCTGGATAAATACGTCCCAAAAAAGGGGGAATATTCAATGGAAAAATGTCACCACGGTGGCTGAGGGGGGAGGTCAAAGCCAAAGTGAAAGCAAAAGAGAGGGCAGACAAGGAACCAGAAATGAGTGGGAGGTGAAGGACTTGAAAGTTTTAAAAAACTTACAGAAGGAAACTAAAAAACTCAGAAGGAGGGAGATGACGAAGAATGAAAGGAGGCAGCAAATAAAATCAAAACGGAAACAAAAAGCTTCTTCACATCCAGTCCAAGAAGAGGAAAAGGGAGGTGAGAGTGGATGTAGGACCACGAGAAATAATAATGGGAGACAAGGAGACGGGAGTAAATGAGTATTATCCATCAGACTTCACTGTGGAGGACACTCGCTATGTTCCAGGTGGCCAAAGGTGTCAGGGAAGGGAAGTGAGTGCAGTTAATATTTCAAAGGAGAAGGTGCTCAGAAAACTGAATAGTCTAAGGGTGAGATAAGTCTCCTGGACCAGATGGATTGTACTGTTGGGTTCTGAAAGAAGTAGCAGTAGAAATTGTGGAGGCATTGGGAATGATCTTTAAGGAATTGTTAGATTCTGGCATGGTCCCGGAGGAGTGGAAAATCACAAATGTCATCCCACTGTTCAAGAAGGGAGGCAGCAGAAAGGAAATTCTTGACCGGTTAGCCTGACGTCAGTGGTTGGGAAGATGTTGGAGTCGATTATCAAGGATGTTGGCCAAAGCCAACATGGTTTCCTTAAGGGAAAATCTTGCTTCACAAACCTATTGGAATTCTTCAAAGAACCATTGTTGTTTGTTGTCTATATCAATGATCTGGATGATAATGTGGTCAATTGGATTGTGGACAGTGAAGAAGGTTTTCAAAGTTTGCAGAGGGATCTGGACCAGCTGGAAAAATGGGCTGGAAAATGGCCGATGGAATTTAATGCAGACCAGTGTTACATTTTGGAAGGACAAACCAAGAAAGGATGTACACGGTAAATGGTCGGGGACTGAGGAGTAGGGTAGAACAGAGGAATCTGTAAATACAGAGAATACCAAATGGTGAAGGAGGCAAATGTAATGCTGGTGTTTATTTCCAGAGGAGTTGAATCTAAGAGCAGGGATGTGATGTTGGGGGTTTATAAGGCCCTGGTGAGGCCTCACATGGAGATTGTGAGCAGTTTTGGGCTCCTCGTTTAAGAAAGGATGTGCTGACTTTGGAGAGGGTTCAGAGGAGGTTCATAAGGATGATTCTAGGAATGAAAGAGTTATCATATGAGGAACATTTGACAGGTCTTGGCCTGAACTCGTTGGAATTTACGAATATCAAAAGGGATCTCAATGAAACATTTTAAATGTTGAAAACCATGGACAGAGTAGATGTGGTGGGAGAGTCCAGGACAAGAGGGCACAACTTCAGGATTGAAGGACATTCACTTAGAACAGAGATGTGTTGGAATTTCTTCAGCTAGAGGGTGGTGAATCTGTGGAATTTGTTGCCATGGGCAATTGTGGAGGCCAGGTCATTTGGGTATATTTCAGGCAGAGATTGATCGGTTCTTGATTAGCCAGGACATCAAAGGTTATGGGGAGAAGGTCAGGCAGTGGGACTGAGAGGGAAAATGGATCAGCTCATGATTAAATGGGCAGGCAGACTCGATGGGCTGAATAGCCTGTTTCTGCTCCTATGACTTATGGGATCTCTGGGTGTCCGGGAGAAAGTTGGCCCGGGATTCTGGAAACGAGGAGTGGAGCAGCACTGGGGTCATCTTCTGGAGCCGGGGAGTCCTGGGATGATGTCCCGGAGGAGTCAAGACCATGGACTGGCCTCCAGGAGGGTGGTGGTGATGGGATCCGTATCTAGAAGTGGAACAATCAGACCAGGATAGGGCTCTGTAGAAGTTTAGGAGTACATTTGTACAATTCCCTAAAGTTGGCACCTCTTGTCGACAGGAAGGTGAAGAAGGTTTTTGTTTTGCTTGCCTTCCCGGGGGTGTGTCCCCAAGTACAGGAGCCTGGGATCCGGGCGGTTTATGTGAGCTCCACACAGGACGTGACATGGCCTTTTGGTGAAATGATCTTCCACTACCTGACAACTGATATACAGTGAGAAATGCTGAAATAGCCAGCTCCTGAAGACATTAGTCTGGATGAGAATGGGAAAGAACTTCCCTGGGACTAGATGCTACAACAAATGGGGAGGAGCATTGAATGGAAGGTGACTGGCAGGTTGGTGGATTGTGGTGCAGGTTGGTGGATTGTGGTGCACTGACTGCACTTGGCGATGGTCTGCCTGTTCCAGGATTGCCTGAATGTTCGTGGCCTGAATATTCCACTCCCCTTCCTCCATCTTGTTCTGTTGAGTGTTGTATTTCTGATCCACCCCACATCAGATGCTTTCTGTCAATGTGATGTATTGCTACTATTCCTTCAGTGGGCACTCATGGGAATCTGGAGCATGTAGTCTTGATGAAGGTTCTGCCCTGAAATGTCAACCATTCCTTTTCTCTCCTTGGTGCTGCTTGACCCAGTGAGCTCCTCCACCAGTTGTGTTTTGCTCCTTCCAGTGGGAATGAGTCTTCCAGAACCCACTGGTGTCTCACCCTTTCTCTGGGATGCCACTCCAAAACCTCTCTCACTCAGTGCTCACTCCCATCTCCCAATGGGAATTGTATACTCTCACCTCTTCCAATGGGAATCCAACACATTCACCTCCACCAATGAGAATCCAACACTTACTTCCATCAATGGGAATCCAACACTTTCACCAACCAATCTATGAAGTCTCCTCTCATCCTTCTACGCTCCAAAGAGAAAAGTCCCAGCACTGTTAACCTTGCCTCATAAGACTTGTTTCACAATCCAGGCAACATTCTGGTAAATCTCTTCTGCCCCCTCTCCATAGTTGCCACATCCTTCCTGTAATGAGGTGACCAGAACTGAACACAATACTCTAAATGTGGTCTCACCAGAGATTTGTGGAGTTGCCACATGACCTCTCTCCTGCTGAACTCAATCCCCCTATTAATGAAGCCCAGCATCCCATAGACCTTCTTAACTATCCTATCAACCTGTGTGGTGACCTTGAGGGATGTATGGATTTGGACCCCAAGGTCCCTCTGTACATCCACACTCTTAAGTAATCGACCATTACCCCTGTACTCAGCCTTCTGGCTTGTCCTTCCAAAATGCATCACCTCACACTTACCTGGATTGAACTCAACCTGCCACTTTTCTGCCATTGGTACCAGCTTGGATCACCACATCTGGCTGCTCACCCTCCCCTTCAGAGTGCTGTGGGCTTGATCTGAGTCGTCCCTGACCATGGCACCTGGGAGGCAACATTCCATCCGGAAGTCTGTATCTTGTTCACAGAACCTCTGATCTGCAATCCGCAATCACTCTTGCCCCTGGAGACAGGCGCTGTCTGTCCACCCTATCTATGCCTCTCATAATCTTGTAGACCTTTATTAAGTCTCCTTTCATCTTTCATCATTCTGGAGAAAAGCCCAAGCTCTGTTAACTTGGCACTATAAGACACATTCTCTCATCCAGCCAACATCTTGGTAAATCTCTGCCCCCTCTCCACATCTTTCCTGCAATGCAGTGACCAGAACTGAACCCAATCCTCTAAGTGTGGTCTCACCAGAATTTAACAAGCTGCAACATGACTTCATGGCTCTTCAACTCAATTTCCCGACTAATGAAGGCCAGCATCCCATAAACTTTCTTAACCACCCTATCAACCTGCACAGCAACCTTGAGGGATCTACGGACCTGGCCCCCAAGGCCCCTCACTGTTCAGAACCCTGCCATTAGCCACGTTCCACCCTCATGTTTTGCCTTCCAGAATGCATCACCTCACACTTATTTGGATTGAACTCCTTCTATCGGTTCTCCATCCAGCTCTGCATCCTGTCTATATCCTGTGGTAACCTTTGACAACCTACAGCACCATCCACAACTCCTCCAACTTTCATATCATCCACAAACTTAATGACCCATCTTTCCACCTCTTCATCCAGGTCATTTATAAAAATTACCAAGAGCAAAACAGATCCCCGTGGAACTCGACAAGTCACCGCCCTCCATGGAGAAAAAGTTCCACTTATTACACTCATCTGCTCTCTGCAGGCAAGCCAGTTCTGAAATGACAGAGCCAAGGATCCCAGGCCTCATGACTTTCTGAATGTCTACCATGGAGGACCTTGTGAAATGACTTACAATTGATGTACACCACATCTACCAACCGACCTTCTTCAGTTTCTGTGAGGCCTGACCTGACCCTCACAGCCATGCTGACTACTCCGAGAAGACAGTGCTTCTCTAAATGCATGTAAATCCTGCCCCTAAGCCTCTCCTATAGTTTGCCCACCACTGACGCAAGACTCACCTGATCTCGAATTCCCAGGATTCTCCCTGTCATGTATTCGAAACAAAGGGTGACATTTGCCGTTCTCCAATACCTCCTGTGGCCAGGGAGGATACAAAGATCGTTGCTGTCACCCCAGCGATCTCATCCCTCGATTCCTGTGGTGACCTGGGTGTGTCTCATCTGCTCTTAGGGACTTGTTGACCCAAATGTTTTTAAGAAGATCCACCACTTTCTTTCTTAACCTCGACATGTTCCAGCACTTGAACTTGACCTATTCTGACCTTACATTCACTAAGGTTACCACTGAAGCAAATTATTAATTGATGACCTCCCTAGCCTCCAGGCACATTCCCTCCTTTCTCCTTCTACAGCTGTGATACTATCCCTGATTAGTAATACTGCTCCCCCCCCCTCTCTTTGGCCCCCCTTTCCTATCCCTTCTGATGTATCTAAACCCAGAACCTGCATCAGCCAGTTCTGTCCTTGCCACAACCCAGTCTCTTATTTATTTATTTAAACATACAGCATTGTAACAGGCCATTTCATCCCACGTGTCCGTGGAGCCCAATTTACCCTCCATTAACCTACACCCCAGTATGTTTTGAACAGTGGGAGGAAACTGGAACGCCTGGTAAAAACCCACGCAGACACGGGAAAACGTATGGCCAAAGATGGTCCATGCTTTCAGCTGGTCTTCTTTATTCCCAGAGCTTCTTTACGTCGAAGTGAAGAGATCCCAACCCTTCCACTGACTGCACGGCTTGTCCTTCCTGACAACATCAGCGTTTCCACCTCTGTTCTCTGCCCTCTCATTCTGGCTCCCACTGCCCTGCCAAATGAGTTTAAACACCCTCTGCCCCCCCGCCCCCCAACAGCTGTAGCAAACCTATCTACAGGATATTGAATCCCTGCCCCCTGCACCAACTATACAGCCACACACTCATCTACCTCAGCACAGAAACAGCCCCTTCAGCCCCTCTAGTCTGTGCTGAACCTTTTTTTTGCCTGATCTCACTGACCTGCACCCAGTCCATGCCCCTGCCATCCATGTACCTGTCCAAATTATCACTGAATGTGAAATGAGTCCAGATTCACCACTTCAGCTGGGAGCTTGTTCTTCCAATAATCCCCTTCCATCCATGGACTGATCCAATTGTTTCATCAAGCAGGCTGACCTACCTGCCTCCACCACTGTGTCTGGCAGCACGTTCCATATGCCAAGCCCAAGCCCCCCCCCCCCCCGAGTGAAGAACTGTCCCATCATCTCCCTTCCAAAACCCACCCTCCCCCTCACCTCATACTTTTGCCCTCTCGTCTGAGATCCTCCCTCTCTCGGAAACAGACTGTAACTCTACACATTATTTATGCCCCTTGTGGTTTTATAAGACCACAAGAATTAGGAGCAGAAATAGGCCATTCAGCCCATCGAGTCTGCCCCACATTTAATCATGAGCTGACCCATTTCCCCACTCAGCCCCACTGCCCGGCCTTCTCCCCAGAATCTCTGATGTCCTGGCTAGTGAAGAACCTGCCAATCTCTGCCTTAAATACACCCAATGACCTGGCCTCCACAACTACCTGTGGCAACAAATTCCACAGTTTCACCACCCTCTGGCTGAAGGAATTCTGACACATCTCTGTTCTAAATGGATGTCCTTCAATCCTGAAGTTGTACCCTCTTGTCCCAGACTCTCCCACCGTGGGGAACATCCTTTCTACATCTACTCTGTCCATGCCTTTCAACATTCAAAATGAGATCAGGCCAAGAGCCGTCAAACACCTCTCGTAGATAACCCTTTCATTTCTGGAATTGTTCCAAGAGTGACACGGTTAGCATAGCAGTTAACGCAATGCTGTTACAGTGCCAGCGATTAGGACCGGCGATTAGGACGCTGTCTGTAAAGAGTTTGTATGTGGCTGCGTGGGTTTTCCCCGGAGCCTCCAGTTACCTCCCACTGTTTGAAACATCCTGGGGGGTGTAGGTTAATGGGATGTAAATTGGGCGGCACGAGCTCATGGGCTGAAATGGCCTGTTACTGTGCTGTATGTCTAAATTTGAGTAAAAATTAAAAATTTATCCTTGTGAACCTCCTCTGAACCTTCTCCAACATCAGCACATCCTTTCTTAAATGAGGAGCCCAAAACTGCTCACAATCTCCACGTGAGGCCTCACCAGGGCCTTATAAACCCCCAACATCTCATCCCTGCTCTGAGATTCTATTCCTCTAGAAGAGAACGCCAACAGTGCATTTACCTTCTTCACCACCGACTCAACTGTAAGCTTCCCTTCAGGCTCCTGCACGAGGAATCCCAGGTCCCTTTGCATCTGGTGATTTTCAACTTTCTCCCTTATAGAAAATATTCTGCCCATTTATTTTTCTACCCAAGTGCACGACCGTCCACTTTCCGACATTGTATTTCATTCACCACATCTCTGCCCATTCTCCTCATCCGTCCACGTCCTTCTGCAGCCTCCGTGTTTCCTCAACATGACCTGCTCCTCCACCTCCCTTCGTACCATCTGCAAACTTGGCCACAAAGCCACTCAGTCCAGGATCCAAATCATTAATGTACAACATATAAAGAAATGGCCCCAACCCCAACCCCTGTGGACCTCAATAAGACCTCCTCTCAACTTCCTTTGCTCTATGGAATGCAGGCCAAGTTTTTCCAGTCTCAACTTCACTAATCCTGGCTATAACAAATCTGTTAACCTCTTCTTTTTGTTACCTTTCCAACTTTGTAATATCCTTCCTATACCGAGGCAAACAAAAGGTCCACAATATTCCAAGTGTGTCCTCACCAACGTCTTGTATAATTTCAACATGAGGACCCAGTGCTTCTGTTCAGTGCCCCGACTGATGAAGGCAAGTGTCCTAAACACTCTCTTCACGACCCTATCTGCCTATGTTGACATCTTTAAAGAACTCCAGACCTTCACCTCCAGGTCCCTCTGCCCTTTAGGGCTCTGCTGTTAATGGACCATGTCCTGCCCTGGTTTGATTTACCCAAATGCAGCGTCTCACATTTTGCTGAGTTGAACTGTATCTTCCACTCCGTGGGCCCGCTCTCCATCTGGTCCAGATCCACCTTGCATGGGGAACTTAATCAAAAGCTTGTCTGGAACCCATCCACTACTCCACCTTATTACATCTATTCATCTGTTGGGTACATTTTGTACGTGTCAATCATCAACAAATGTTCTTGTTCAAATCATTTATGTATCTGACTAAAAGCAAGAGTCCAGGTACCAAACCCTGAGACACTCCGTGGAAGTGGTTCTCCTGCCTTAAAACTGCCCTGTACACCGTAACACTGAAACAGGATTCTTTTATCCAGTTGGCTAGTTGACCTCCCATCCTGTGTATCCTAACCTTCTATACCAACCTAACTCAACTTGCCTAATCCGAGCAAAAACACACTGAAATGCTGGAGGAACTCAGTCGGCAGACACTCATCGTCTATCAGAGACAAAGTTATATTGCTGACATTTTGGGCCTGAGGTCATTGCACACCTCTTCGTTACCCTTTCCAATGTTATAATATCCTTCCTATAGCTCAATGACCAAGACCACACACAATAAGCCAGGCCCGGCCTCACCAATGTCCTATATAACTTCAACATGACATCCCAGCACTTGTGTTCAATGCCCCAACTGATGAAGGCAAGTGTCTCAAATTCTCTCTTCGCTACTCTCTAGCTGTGCTGTAATGTTTAAACAGCTCTGTACCTTCACCACCAGGTCCCTCTGCTCCATAACACCCATTAGGGCTCTGCCGTTAACAGAGCAAGTCCTGCCCATTGTCCTTTTTCCCAAATGCAGCGCCTCGCACTTCCCCGAGTTGAGCTGCATCTTCCATTCTGTAGGCGTGCTCTCCATCTGGTCCAGATCCCACTGCACACCAAGGTAACCGTCCCTTTCAATTGCAGCACATGTTCATGTCATCAGCAAATTTACCTTCCCACAAGCATTTGATGTGCATTACAAAAAGAAAAGATCTTGCCATCGAACCCTGAGGCACTCCACTGGCCACAGTCCTTCAGTCTGAACCACGACCCTCTACCCCTGCTCTCTGACTCCCATCCTGAGTTGCCCTCCTATCCCATGTGCCTCATACCACATGAGACCATATTATTACAAATAATACCAATTGCTTTGCCTTTCTCCTCCCTCTTTGTCATCTCAAAACATTGATGGCACGCGAGTTCCCACGCACAAACCCATGTTGGCTCTCCTTCATCTTCCCCTGGCATTTCAATACTGACCAGGTCTATCCTCTCCAGCAGTTTCCCTATCAGCCGATGTCATCCGAAATTCTCCTTGTACCCCACTGCATTTGCCATCCTCCAAAACTTCTCCTGTCCTCAGCAATAAGTTAAAAATGTCTGTCAAAGTCCCAACAATTTCCTTCCTGCCTTCCAACTATGTTCTGGACCTGGACATTTACCCCCTTTGGAACACTGCTCGCCCCTCTCCACTATTGATGCAGATATGTCCTGGGCTGCCTTCAGTTTCTTCCCTCCCCTCCCACTTACCCTGGCCACGGTAAATGCGTTCACAAAATATTCATTTCATATTTACCCCATCTCCTCGAACTCTACACAGACACCCGTCCCGATCTTTGAGGGCCTATTCTATCACTTAACATATAACCACTTACAGCACAGAACAGGCCAGTTCGGCCCTACTAGTCCATGCCGTAGCAAATCCCCACCCTCCTAGTCCCACTGACCAGCACCCGGTCCATACCCCTCTAGTCCCCTCCTATCCATGTAACGATCCAGTCTTTCCTTAAATGTAACCAATGATCCCGCCTCGACCACATCTGTCGGAAGCTCATTCCACATCCCCACCACCCTCTGCGTAAAGAAATTTCCCCTCATGTTCCCCTTATCATTTTCCCCCTTCAATCTTAAACCATGTCCTCTAGTTTGAATCTCCCCCACTCTTAATTGAAGAAGCCTATCCACATTTACTCTGTCTGTCCCTTTTAAAGTCTTAAACACCTCTATCAAGTCCCCTCTCAATCTTCTACGCTCCAGAGAAAAAAGCCCCAGTCTGCACAACCTTTCCCTGTAACTCAGACCCTGAAATCCTGTCAACATTCTCATGAACCTTCTCTGCACTCTCTCTATTTTGTTTATATCTTTCCTATAATTTGGTGACCAAAACTGTACACAGTACTCCAAATTTGGCCTCACCAATGCCTTGTACAATTTCATCATAACCTCCCTACTCTTGAATTCAATACTCCGATTTATGAAGGCCAACATTCCAAATGCCTTCTTCACCACACCATCTACCTGAGTATCAGCCTTGAGGGTACTATTTACCACAACTCCTAAATCCCTTTGTTGCTCTGCACTCCCCAATTGTCTACCATTCAATGTATATGACCTATTTAGATTTGCCTTTCCAAAATGTAGCACCTCACATTTATCTGTATTAAATTCCATCAGCCATTTCTCAGCCCACACCTCCAGCCTTCCTAAATCACCTTTTAATCTACGGTAATCTACCTCACTGTCCACAACACCACCAATCTTTGTGTCATCCGCAAACTTGCTTATCCAATTTTCTACCCCTACATCCAGATCGTTAATATATATAACAAATAATAGTGGACCTAGGACCGAACCCTGAGGAACTCCACTAGTCACCGGCCTCCAATTGGACAAACAATTTTCTACCACTACTCTCTGACACCTCCCATCCAACCACTGCTGAATCCATTTCACTACCTCCTTATTTATACCTAATGCCTCCACCTTTTTTCCTAACCTCCTGTGGGGAACTTTGTCAAAAACTTGACTAAAGTCCAAATAGACAACATCCACAGCTTTCCCTTCATCAACCTTTTTTGTAACCCCCTCGAAGAACTCAATCAGGTTTGCCAAGCATGATCTATCCCTGACAAAACCATACTGATTACTCCCTATCAATCCTTGTACCTCCAAAAATTTGTAAATAGCATCCCTCAGAACACTTTCCATCAACTTGCCCACCACAGACGTCAGACTTACAGGCCTATAATTCCCAGGTTTGCATTTGGACCCTTTCTTAAACAGAGGAACCACATGTGCCACCTTCCAATCCTTTGGTACCACCCCTGTGGCCAGTGACATCCTAAATATCTCTGTTAATGGCCCCACTATCTGTCCACTAGCCTCCCTGAGTGTCCTCAGGAATATTTTGTCCGGTCCGGGAGATTTATCCACCTTTATCTTTTTTAACACAGCCATCACTACCTCCTCGGTTATCCTTATATGCTTCATGACCTCCCCACTATTTTTCTTTACTTCAACTGGTTCAACATTTTTTTCCCTAGTGAATACCGAGGCAAAGAAATCATTCAAAAATTTCCCCCATTTCCTCAGACTTCTCACTCAGCCTACCCTCGCTATCTACAAGGGGTCCAATTTTATCTCTCACTAATCTTTTACTTTTAATCTACTTATAGAAACCCTTTGGATTTATTTCTACTCTGTCAGCCAAAGCCTCTTCATGCCTTTTTTTGGCCTTTCTAATTTCTTTCTTAAGATTCCTTCTACACTCCTTGTAGTCCACCTTCAAATTCTCAGCTCCTTGCTCTTTATACCTCTTGTACACCTCCCTTTTCCTCCTAACCAAATTTCCAATATTCCTCGAAAACCAAGCCTCCCTATGACTTCCAGCCTTTCCTTTGATCCACACTGGGACATATCTACTCTGTACCCTCAAAATTTCTTTTTTGAATATCCTCCATTTTTCATTAACATCCTTACCTGAAAGTAACCTGTCCCACTCAATACTCCCCAAATCCCTTCTTATTCCTACGAAATTTGCTCTTTTCCAATTCAGAACCTCAACTTTAGGCCCCTCCTTGCTCTTCCTTAAAACTACCCCAAAACTAACAGAATTATGGTCACTAGACCCAATTGGTTCTCCAACATTAATGTCCGCTACCTGACCTAGCTCGTTCCCTAACAGGAGATCCAGTATTACACCATCCCGAGTCGGTTCTTCTACTAACTGATTTAGAAAACAATCCTGAACACATTTAACGAACTCCAGCCCATCCAGCCCTCTAACCGTATGGGTATCCCAATCAATGTGTGGGAAGTTAAAATCTCCCATGATCACTACCCTATGATCACTACCCTATGATTTTTACACTTCTGACTTTTTTGTTCTGAATATACTTATAAAATACTTCTGGATTCTCCCTTACAGTCGGCCAAAGCTGACTCAACCCTCTTTCAGCCCTTCCTACTTCTCCCTTCCCTCTGCTCCTGGGTTCCTTCTGCTCAAGGCATTCACAGTCACCTACAATAACAGCTCTGTTAATCAACCTGAGCAGTCTCTATGTATTGGACCCTCAAGCCCCCAGTGACTGTTTGGGGCCCATGACACCCACCGATCAATGTGACGACTCCTTTTCTTGGTTCCTGATTCCCGCCTGCACTGCCTCACACGAAAGTTCTCCAGTAACACCCTCTGAAGACCTTCGACTGACAGAACACAGAACATTACAGCTTAAGCCTTTTGGCCCACGATGTTGTGCTGGACCCACGTGAACTGACTCCACATCAATCCAAATCATCCATACACCATCCATCACTCTATTTTGCTTACATTCAAGTGCCTGTCCAAGAGTCTTTGGAATGTCCCCATTGCACAAGTCTTCGCCTCCTGAAACATGCCCTCTGGTACTTGGGTAAAAGGGTGCTGGCTGGCCACCTTCTCTATACCCATTGCATACATATATATTTACTTTTCCAATCCAGCCAATGTCCTGGTAAATCTCCTCTGCACCCTCTCATCTGCATCCTTCCTGTAATGAGGTGAGCAGAATGCAATGGTCCAAGGTGACAGCGCCGGTAGATATTGTCAGATACAGTGGCAAAGTCTCCATTCACTGGGACATAGAACATAGACCACTACAGCACAATCTAGGCCCTTCAGCCCTTGATGTTGCCAAAATATATATACCTACCCCAAAAACCCCTCCCCACCCCGTAACCCTCTGCTTTTCTTCCATCCATGTGCCTGTCTAAGAGTCTCTTAAATGCCCCCAATGTTCCAGCCTCCACCACCATCCCTGGCAAGGTATTCCAGGCCCCCACCACTCTTCCTAAACTTCCCTCCCTTCACTTAGTACAGATCAAAAGTTCTGATGTAGAATAAAAGAGCAGCAAGTCCTGAAACATCTTTTTAAAGCATTTGTTTGGCCACATGCGACCCAGGGTCAGATGCCTGACCGGATTCAGAATTGGCTTGGTGGGAAGGGACAGGGTGGACGTGAGGGTCGGCCTTCCGACTGGAGGCCTGTGATCACCGGAGTGTCGCTGGGGTTGGCGTGGGTTCACTGTTGTTCCTCGTCGATATTAATGATTTGGATAAAATTGGAATGTAGATAGTCTGTGTAACCGATGGCAGTGGATCTGGTCCCCTGCGTACTTGCGGACTGGTCCCCTTCTCTCGTGCTCGGGGAGCCTTCTCTGACCAAAAGTTCAGTCCCCTCTGTTAATCCTGTTTTTCATGTTTGTCCCCCTCAGGAAGCTGCTGAAAAGTTGAAGGAGGAGGAACGTAAGCGGCTGGAAGAGGTGGAAGCTCAGTTAGAGAGGCAGAAGCAGCTGGCCGCAGCTCATGCCCAGGCCAAAGCCGAGGCCGAGAAGGCAGCCAGGGAGCTGCAGCAGAGGATCGAGGAGGAGGTGACGAGGAGAGAAGCGGTGGCCGTGGACGCTGAGCAGCAAAAGCAGAATGTGCAACAAGAGTTCCAGCAACTCAAGAATTCCTCCGAGATGGAGATCAAGAGAAAGACCAAGATGGTGGAGGAGGTGCTCTTCAGTCGGACCAAGATTGAGGAAGAGATTCGGCTGATCCACATCCAGCTGGAGACGGCGCAGAAGCAGAAAGCCTCTGCTGAGTCCGAGCTTCAGCAGCTGAAGGCGCGGGCTGACGAGGCAGATCGCCAGAGGAAGACAGCGCAGGATGAAGCTGAGAGGCTCCGCAAGCAAGTCCAGGACGAGGCTCAGAAGAAGAAACAGGCTGAGGAGGAGCTTAAGCTGAAGATCCAGGCGGAGAAGGACGCTGCTCGGGAGAAACAAAAGGCCTTGGACGACCTCCAGCACTTCAAGAACCTGGCGGAAGAAGTGGAGAGGAAGATGAGGCAGGCAGAGGTGGAGAAGGAAAAGCAACTGATGGTGGCTCAGGACATGGCCCAGAAAAGTGCGGCAGCTGAACTGCAGAGCAAGCGCATGTCGTACGAGCAGAGAACCATGCAGCTGGAGATCTCGCTCAAACAGGAGCACCAGACGGTGACCCATTTACAGGAAGAGGCCACACGTTTGAAGAAGATGCAGGAGGAGGCAGAGAATTCAAAGCGGGAGGCAGAGAAGGAGCTGGAGAAATGGCGGCAGAAGGCCAATGAGGCTCTTCGGTTGAGGCTGCAAGCAGAGGAAGTGGCTCACAAAAAGTCATTGGCTCAGGAGGAGGCAGAGAAACAGAAGGAGGAAGCAGACCGGGAGGCGAGGCGCAGAGCCAAGATGGAAGAGTCCGCCTTGCGGCAAAAAGAAATGGCAGAAACAGAGCTGGAGAAGCAGCGGAAAGTGGCGGACGATACGGCTGAGCAGAAGCTGGGCGCGGAGCAGGAACTGATCCGGTTGCGAGCGGAGACAGAGAACGGGGAACAGCAGAGACTGCTCCTGGAGGAGGAGTTATATCGGCTGAAGAATGAGGTGAATGAGGTTCTGCGCCAGAGGAAGCTGCTGGAGGAAGAGCTGGCCAGGGTGAAGACTGAGATGGAAGCTCTGCTGCAGCTGAAGGTGAAGACGGAGGAAGAGACAAGGTCCAACTCGGAGAAGACCAAACAGATCCTGGAGAAGGAGGCTGAGCGGATGAAGCATCTCGCGGATGAAGCAGCGAGACTGCGAGCTGTGGCAGAGGATGCCAAACGTCAGAGGCAACTGGCCGAGGATGAAGCTGTTCACCAGAGGAGCGAAGCAGATAGAATCTTGAAGGAGAAACTGGCAGCCATTAATGAAGGCACTCGCCTGAAAACCGAGGCCGAAATGATCCTGAAGGAAAAGGAGGCTGAGAACGAGCGCTTGCGGCGAGTGGCTGAAGACGAGGCTTTCCAACGGAAGCTTCTCGAAGAACAAGCCATGCAACACAAGCAAGACATTGAGGAAAGGATTGTGCAGTTGAGGAAGAACTCGGACCTTGAGCTGGAGCGGCAAAAGGCCATTGTGGAAGAGACTTTAAAACACAGAAGGATCATCGAGGAGGAGATCAGAAACCTAAAACTGAACTTTGAGAAAGCTTCTGAGGGGAAGTCTGACCTGGAGATTGAACTGGCCAAACTGAAGAAGGTTGCAGAGGACACACAGCGCAGTAAGGAAGATGCTGAAGCGGAGGCCAAGAGGCAGCGAGAGATGGTCATCGAGGAGGCAAGGAAGAGGCAAGAGGCTGAAAGGAAGGTCAAGGAGATCCTCGCTGCAGAGGATGAAGCTGCTCGTCAGCGCCGGGCTGCCCTGGGAGAAGTCGAGCGGCTCAAGAGGAAGTCGGAAGAAGCGTGGAGGCAGAAGGAGCTGTCAGAGAGGGAGGCCGAGAAGCAGATTAGCCTGGCCCAGGAGGCTGCTCAGAAGCGGATTGTGGCCGAGGAGAAAGCTCACCTGGCAATGGTGCAGCAGAAGGAGGAGGAACTGCTGCAGAACAAGCTCCAGGAGCAGACAGTGGTGGGGAAGCTGAAGGAGCAGGCTGAGCATGCCAAGGGGCTTGCCGAGGAGGCCGAACAGGCCCGTCTCAAGGCCGAGCAGGAGGCGGCCTTCTGCCGTCAGCAGGCCGAAGAGGCCGAGCGCCTCAAGCTGCAGGCTGAGCAGGAGGCCGGGGAGAAGGCCAGGGCTCAGCAGGACGCCGAGAAGCTGAGGAAGGAAGCGGAACTGGAAGCTGCCAGGAGGGCACAGGCTGAGCAAGCAGCCCTGAAGCAGAAGAAGGCGGCTGACGCTGACATGGAGAGGCACAAGAAGTTTGCAGAGCAGAGCCTGAGGCAGAAGGCCAGCATCGAGCAGGAGCTGGTCAGGGTCAAGCTGCAGCTCGACGAGACCGACCACCAGAAGGGGGTGTTGGACGAAGAGCTCCAGCGGCTGAAGTCGGAGGTGACAGAAGCCATGAAGCAAAAGAACCAGGCGGAAGGGGAACTCTTCAAGGTGAAGATCCAGATGGAAGAACTGATCAAACTGAAGAGCAGGATAGAAGAGGAGAACAAGACGCTGGTGCTGAAAGACAAGGATAACACCCAGAAACACCTTGCTGAAGAAGCGGAAAAGATGAAGCAACTGGCGGAAGAAGCAGCCAGGCTGAGCATTGAGGCCCAGGAGTCGGCCCGGCAGAGGAGGCTGGCTGAGGAAGACTTGGCCCAGCAGCGTGCCCTCGCAGACAAGATGGTGAAGGAGAAGATGCAGGCGATTCAGGAGGCAAGCCAGCTGAGAGCTGAGGCTGAAATGCTGCAGAAACAGAGAGACGAGGCCCAGGAGCAGGCGAAGAAGCTGTCAGAGGACAAGCAGGAGATGCAGCAACGTCGGGACAAGGAGGCACAGGAATTCCAAAAAACACTGCAAAGCGAGCGCAAGCGGCAGCAAGAGATCAGTGTAGAGGCCCAACAGCTGAAGGCCCTGGTGTCGGAACTGACAGAGGCTCAGGCCAAGGCAGAGAGGGAAGCTGAGAAGTTCAAAGCCGAGGCGAAAGAAATCAGCTTGAAGCTTCGTGAAACGGAGCAGAGCACCAGGGAGAAGAACCACATTCTCGAGAAACTGGAACTCCAGTGGAACCAGAGCAAGCAAGAGGCCAGCGAACTGCAGGAGGCCATTGCAGAACTGGAGAACGAGAAGGAGAAGCTGAGGAAAGAGGCAGAATTGCTGCAGCTGAAAACCAAAGAGGTAAAGACAGTTTCTGTCCTCAATGTAACCAGCTCTGCGCTGAATCATTACGTGATAGAACCATGGAACATTGCAGCACAAAAACAGGGCCCTTTGGCCCTTCTAGTCTTTGCTGAACCACTTTCCTGCCGAGCCCCACTGACCTGCACCCTCCATACCTCTCCCATCCACGGACCTGTCCAAATTCTTCTCGCGTGTGAGCCCACATTCACCACCTCAGCTGACAGTTCATTCCGCACCCCTACCACCCTCTGATTGAAGAAGTTCCCCCTCATGTTCCCCCTAAATATTTCCCCTTTCCCTCTTAACCCATGTCCTCTAGTTTGAATCTCACCCACCCTCAGTGGAAAGGCCGACCTGCATTTCCTCTGTCTGTCCCCCTTGATGAGGAGAGACGTGGTCATTTCCGGGGGTGTGAGATCGGAACTGTGGGGAGCTATTATTGGGCCAGTCCACACTTGACGTGGGACATGTTTGAAATTGGCTGAACCTGGAATTTCCAGTAATTTGGAAGGAACGTGATGGCAAGGTGAGGGAATCCTCCAGATTTCTTTTTAGTGGTGTAAAGATACAGAAAGTATAAATTGCACAAAATGTCCTCATCGCCATTGCCTTGTGCTTCGAAGAGTAAGAGGGAAAGAAAAGCAGGCAGAATCCCTGAGTGTCCGTGGATTCGCCTCCTGCCTCCCACAGCCTCTGTGGCCACATAGACTCCTGCCCGAGTTCTATCGGCAAACTTTCGGCACGATCAGGAAGCCTTCAGCACCCGAGGCCCCCCCTTAGCACCCTCGCAAATCCTGCTTCTGTGAGTCCTTCGGTCGCAAGTCACTGACCATCTGCAGCATGTGTGGATCCTTCAGTTTCTGAACCCCTTGCTGGCCTGCTGTGGTGGTCACTGTCCCTGGGGGTCTGTCACCTCTGAACCCCTTGCTGCAGTGGTCACCGTCCCTGGGTGGTCTGTCACCCCAAAGCCCCTCCCTGCGATGGTCACTGTCTCTGGGTGGTCTTTCACCCCTGAGCCCCTCCCTGTGGTGGTCACCGTCCCTGGGTAGTTTGTCACGCCTAGGCCCGTCCCTGCGGTGGTCCCTGTCCCTGGGTGATCTTTTACCCCTGGACCTCTCCCTGCAGTGGTCACCATCCCTGGGTGGTCTCACCCCTGAGTTCCTCCCTGCGGTGGTCACCATCCCTGGGGGTCCGTCACCCCTGAGCCCCTCCCTGCAGTGGTCACCATCCTTCAGTGTTCTGTCACCCCTGAGCTCCTCCCTGCGGTGGTCACTGTCCCTGGGGGTTCGTCACCCCTGAACCCCTCGCTGCAGTGGTCACCATACCTGGGTGGTTCATCACCCCTGAGCCCCTCCCTGCGGTGGTCACCGTCCCTAGGGGTCCATCACCTAATGTAATGACAATTTCCTGACATTATGGTAAATGTGACAATGTATTTCTGACTTTTGTACTGAGAACCTTAGAACATTACAGCATAGAACAGGCCCTTCAGCCCATCTCTGACATGGGATCATGTGGGTTGACAGTGTGGATTCAGAATTGGCTGTCCCATACAGGTCAGAGGGTAGTGGTGTAAGACTGTTATTCAGGCTGGAGGCTGTTGTGTGGGAAGGGGAAAGTTGGGTGGGTTCAAAGAGCAATGATTTGGACACAGGAAAATTTAAAAAGGGCACAGGGTAAGGACTTTGGCCTTTCCAATTGATCAATTTAGTTAATTGGCAAGGACCAGTAAAGGGTGAGTTAGGTATGGAGCGGCCAGTGACGGACGGCCCAGTGAGTGAGTGACGTAGTGAAGGAGTGGGACTTCGAGGCTTTGGCTTGAGAGGCTTCGGCGAGCAGAGGCTGAGGACGTGCTCCCAGTGAGGTAAGGCTGGTGAGTTTATTTTAATTAATCTAATTTAAGAGCTGGTTATGGAGGCAGTTGGGGTCATCCTGCACTCCGATTGCAGGATGCAGGAGATCAGGGTCAACACAGATGTTCCTGACGACAAAACCTACAAAAGGTGCATCCAGTTGCAGCTCCTGGGAGACCGGGTCAAGGAATTGGAGTTGCAGTTGGATGAGCTTCAGATCATAAGGGAGGCAGAGGCAGTGATAGAGGGAGTTACAGGGAGACAGTCGCCCCCAACCAGACATGTGTCAGTTAACTGTGAGGAAAGGGAGGGGCAGGGTGAGGAGACAGACAGTGCAGAGCACCCCTGTGGCTGTTCCCCTCAATAATGTCTACTGTTTTAGATACTGTGGGGGGGAGGAAACGACCTACCAGGACAAGTCTTGGCGTCAGGGCTGGCCCCTCGGTTCAGAAGGGAAGGGTGGGGAAGAGAGGAGAGCTCTTGTAGTTGGGGACTCTCTGGTTACGAGAGCAGATAGGAGGTTTGGTGGATGAGATCAGAGCTCCCGGTTGTATGTTGTCAGGGACGTCTCTGATCGAGTTTACAACGTTCTGGACGGAGAGGGTGAGCAGCCAGATACCGTGGTCCATGTGGGGACCAATGACATAGATAGGAGTGGGGATGAGGTCCTGAAGAGGGAATATAGGGAGTTAAGGAAGAGGTTATAAAGCAGGACCTCGGGGGTGGTGATCTCAGGATCGCTGCCTGTACCACGCGGCAGAGAGCAGAGGAATAGGAAGTTGTGCTAGATGAATGTGTGGTGGGAATCGGAATGAGAGTCGGAGATTAGGGAGGAAGAACACCTGGATTGGAAGGGAGAGGAACCAGAATGTTAATGTTAACGAGGGGGGGGGGCAGTTGGTAAAAGTAGATGGAAATCAAAGGAGTGAATGTGGGGACATTCTTTCACATATATACTTCAATGCAAGGAGCTCAGTGAGGAAGGTGGATGAGCTTAGAGCGTGGACTGGCACATGGGAACATGATATTGTGGCCATCAGTGAAACGTGGTTACAGGAGGGGCATGATTTGCAGCGAAATATCCAGGATTCCGTTGTTTTAAGCGTGATGGAACGGGGTGGAGAGGGGGGTAAAAGGTGGAGGAGTCGCGTTGCTTGTTAGAGAAAACATTACAGCAGTGCTGAGGCAGGATAGACCGGAGGCTCGTCCAGTGAGGGGATTTGGGTGGAAGTGAGGAATGGGAAAGGCATGAAAACACTAATGAGGGTGTATTATAGACCCCCTAATGGACAGAGGGAATTAGGGGAGCAAATTTGTAAGGTCTTAGCATATACGTGTAGTAAATATAAGGTGGTGATCGTAGGATTTTAACTTTCTACTCATTGACTGGGACGCCCATCCTGTAAAAGGGCCAGATGGGTTGGAGTTTGTCAAATATGTTCAGGAAAGTTTTCTAAATCAATACATAGAAGAACCGACTAGAGAGGGGGCCGTATTGGATCTCTATTAGGGAACGAGATAGGTCAGGTGACAGAGGTTTGTGTTGGGGAACACTTTGGATTCAGTGTTCATAATACTATCAGTTTTAGGTTAATGATGGAGAAGGATGGGGCTGGGCCGAAGGTTGAAATACTTGATGGAACAAGGCTAATTTCGAGGAGATGTGAAAGGATTTAGAGGGTGTGGATTTTGGAGAATTTATTTTCTGGGAAGGATATAACAGATAAATGGAGGATATTCAAATGGGAAATTTTGAGAGCACAGAGTCGGTCTGTCCCTGTGAGGATTAAAGGAAAGGTTAGAAAATATAGGGAGCCTCAGTTTTCAAGGGATATTGGGAATTTGGTTTGGAGGAAGAGAGATGTGTATAACAGGTAAAGATAACAAGGCTAATTTCGAGGAGATGTGAAAGGATTTAGAGGGTGTGGATTTGGGAGAATTTATTTTCTGGGAAGGATATAACAGATAAATGGAGGATATTCAAATGGGAAATTTTGAGAGCACAGAGTCGGTCTGTCCCTGTGAGGATTAAAGGAAAGGTTAGAAAATATAGGGAGCCTCAGTTTTCAAGGGATATTGGGAATTTGGTTTGGAGGAAGAGAGATGTGTATAACAGGTAAAGATAACAGGAATAAATGGGGTGCTGAGGAATATAAAAATCTTAAGAAAGAAATGAGAAAGGCTTAAAGGAGAGATGAGGCTGCGTTGGCAGGCAAGGTCAAAATAAATCCAAAGGGTTTCTACAGGTACATTAAAAGTAAAAGAATAGTGAGGGATAAATTGGGCCCCTTGAGGATCAGACGGGTCGGTTCTGTGAGGAGTCAAAAGAGATGGGGGGGAATTTTAAATGTTTTTTTTCCCCTTGGTCCCTGAGGGAGGTTAGTGTAGAAATAGTGGGGGCTCTGACAGAAATATTTAAAATGTCACTGGCCACGGGGGAGGAGCTGGAGGATTGGAGGATGGCTCATGTTGTTCCACTGTTTAAAAATGGCTCTAAAAGTAAACCTGGTAATTCTAGGCCTGTGAGTCTAACGTCAGTGGTGGGTAAATTGATGGACAGTGTTCCTAGAGATGGAATATACAATCATTTGGAAAGACAGGGACTGATTAGGAGTAGTCAACATGATTTTGTACAGGGTAGATCATGTTTAACAGATCATATCAAATTTACAAGGAGGTTACCCAGAAAGTTGACAAGGGGAAAGCAGTAGCTGTTGTCTATTTGGACTTTACTAAGGCCTTTGATAAGGTTCCCTATAAGAGGTTAGTAAGGAAGGTGGAGGCATTAGGTATTAATGACAAAGTAATGAAATGGATTTAGCAGTGGTTGAATGGGAGGTGCCAGAGAGAAGAGGTGGAAAATTGTTTGTCGAATTGGAGGCCGCTGACGAATGCATTTGCCTCAGGGATCGGTACTGGGTCCACTGCTGTCTGTCATATATATTAATGATCTGGATGATAGGGTGGCAAGTTGGATTAGTAAATTTGCAGATGATACAAAGGTTGGTGATGTTGTGGACAGTGAGGAAGATTATCAAAGCTTACAGGGTGATATAGGACAGTTAGAAGAGTGGGCTGAACGATGGCAGATGTTGTTTAATACTGATAAATATGAGGGGATACGTTTTGGTCGGACTGATCAGCATGGTTGTACACGTTAAATAGTCGACAATCGAGGAGTGCAGTGAAACAAAAGGATTTGGGAGTCATGGGACATAATTCCCTGAAAGTGGAGTCACATGTGGATAGGCTTCATAAATCAGAGTATTGAGTACAGAAGTTGGGATGTCATGTTGAAGTTGTAAAAGGCAGTGATGAGGCCAAATTTGGAATATTGTGTTCAGTTTTGGCCCCTGAATTACAGGAAGGATATAAACAGTATAGAGAGAGCAGAGGAGGTTTATGAGAATGTTGCTGGGGTTTCAGGATTTGAGTTCCAGGGAAAGGTTGAGCAGGCTGGGACTTTATTCCCTGGAGCGTAGACGATTGAGGAGTGATTTGATCGAGGTATTCAAAATTATAAGGGGGGGGCAGATAGAGTCAATGTGGACAGGCTTTTTCCACTGAGAGTGGGGGAGATTCAAACAAGAGGATATGGATTGAGAGTAAAAGGGGAAACATTTAGGGGAAACATGAAGGGGAATTTCTTCAATCAGAGGGTGGTGGGGGTATGGAATGAACTTCCGGACGAAGTGGTAGATGCAGGTTCGATTTTAATATTTAAGGAAAAGTTGGACAGGTATATGGACAAGAGGGGTGAGGAGGGTTATGGGCCAAATGCAGGTCAATGGGACTAGGAGGGAAAAGGTGTTCAGCATGGACTAGAAGAGTTGAACTGGCCTGTTTCTGTGCTGTAATTGTTATATGGTTATATGGATTGCAACAGGGATAACACACACTAACACTCTCAATCACTCAATGCAATATAATCAGGTCACAGCAGACTTAACACTGTCAATATTATCAACTGTGTACAGACTTGTAACAACCAGAGATTACAACACACTTACCCACCGTTCCTTGTCTAACATGGGCATGGCTCCAATCCCTGTGTAGTGCTCACCTTACCAATAGGTGCTTTTTAAACTGCGGGTGGCCCTCCTGGGACCCAGGTGCGATTAGTGGGGAAAAGAGGCCTCCGTCTCCTTTTAAGCTGAGGGGGGATGGACCCAGTAAATCACCAACCCGACGAATTAAGGGGGATCCTGTCCCCATGATGATGCGGTAAGTGATCCGTCACGCAAGCTAGTCTCCCCCGTCCCCCTCACCAGCCATCAGTCCCCCTCCCCACCAGCCATCAGTTGCCCCCACCAGCCATCAGTTAACCCCACCAGCTATCAGGCCCCCGCAGCCAGCCATCAGTCTCCCCCCTCCATCAATCGCGCTTCCCCCAACCCGTGGCAGCGACCCGTCTGCCCCTGCGGCAGTGACCCCTCTCCCTCCCCCGATCACCACAGACACTTCAGCTGGGGTTTCCCTGTGACACCAGTGTGTAAGCACGGGCAACACAGGAGTGACTGGGTCAGCCATTTTCCTGTTCAGGCCGCCGGTCTACGTGCGCTGGGTCAGTTTAACTGGGTTCCCTGATCACCTCTGAGGTAGGGCAGAGACCCAGGTGACTTTGGATGACGCTGACTGGGTCGGACCCTTTCAAGCTACCTTGTGAGTGGGGCGCGTTAACCTCATTTTACACGACAGTTTGAAAGCGCCTACTGCCTCCTACAGCGTTGTCCACAGTTTGCAACCTGGAGTGAAGATCCCCTCTTATTCTTCTAAACTCCAGTCAGTACAGTCCCAGACAACTCCATTTCTCCTCATAGACTAACCCCTTCATCTCTGGGGTCAACCTGGTGAACCCCCTCTGCACTGCCTCCAAAGCCAATACATCCTTCCTCAAGTATGGAGACCAGAACTGTACGCAGTTCTCCAGATGTGGTCTCACATGGACCTTGGACCATTGCAGAATGACCCCCCGGCTTCTAAAATGAGCATCTATACTATATTTCACCCAGTACATAGAGTAGTGGGTGTAAGGAGTGGTGATGGCAGAAGATATATTAAGTGTTTGAGGCTTCTAGACAGATAGATGAATATGAAGGGGATGGAGGGATATATACAGGCAGTCCCCAACTTACGACCGTAAATGAGATCAGGGGATTAGTCGTAACTCGAATTAGTTGTATCTTGGGAACCTTAGGCTTTCGGTGTGAATGGGGACCTCGGGCTGTCGATGGGAGCGGGAACCTCGGGCTGTCACTGGGAACGGGAATTTCGGGCTGTCGCGGGAACGGGGACCTTGGGCTGTCACTGGGAACAGGGATCTCGGGCTGTCGATGGGAACGGGGACTTTGGGCTGTCACTGGGAACGGGGATCTCGGGCTGTCGCCGGGAGCGAGGACCTCGGGCTGTCGCCAGGAACGGGAACCTTGGACTGTCGCCGGGAACGGGGACCTCAGGCTGTTGTTGTGAATGGGGACCATCATATACAGAACTTTTAATCCAAAATATTCGTACAGTAGTTTTAATAAGGTTTTTATTAAATTTTGTCGTATGAGCGAGTGGATGTAACTTGTGTCGGTCAAAAGTCGAGGACAACTTGTACTAGGTTCAAGCAGCAGATTTCATTCAGCACAAGTACTTGGGCTCTGTGCACGACTCCACGTTCTTCAAATGAAGGATGAAGCAGAGACCCAATCCATTCTGATTGATTAAAGTGTTCGGGGATATGGCTCAGGACTTGATGAAGAGCAGAATAGGCAGAGGGAACTAATGCTTTCTCTCTCCCCATTTCTGACATTCTTCTGCATTGTTGATTGAATGTTTTGTGGTTCATGGCTTTTTGTTCTTGATCCTTGCAGATGGAGGCAGGAAAAAAGGAAGAAATTGTCCAAACGACTCATGTCCTTCAGCAGACGTTTCTCAGTGAGAAGGAGCTACTCATTAAAAAAGAGAAACTGATAGAAGCGGAGAAGGAGAAGTTGGAATGTCTGTATGAGGACGAGCTGGAGAAATCTAAGTCTCTGAAGGACGAGCAGGAGAAGGAAATGAAGAAACTGGAGGAAGAGAAAGTGCAGCTTCAGGCGAGTATGGAGGAAGCCCTGAGAAAACAGAGAGAAGCTGAGAATCAGGTCCATGAGAAGCAGAGAGAGCTGCTGGAAATGGAGAAGAGGAGAGAGGAGAAGGAGAAGCAGCAGGCCGACGAGAATCAGGCTCTGAGAGAAATGCTTGACCAACTCCAAGCTCAGAAGCTGGAGGTAATTTCCAAAAAGGCAGCTGAGGTTCAAGCAGCGACAGCTGCCCCTCAGGGAGCGGTTTTGAATGGTCGAGATAGGGTCGACTCTGTGCCTGAGAGGGCTGAGGCCAAATTCTCCTTCATCGGTCTCCGGCACCCAGTGCCAGCAGCTCGGCTACAACATGTTGGCATTCTCAGCAAGAAGCAGCTAGATAAACTGAAGAAAGGCTCTGTAACAGTCGAGGAGCTTGCGCAAAAGGAAGGTGTTCGCAATTATCTGCAGGGGAAGAACTGTGTGGCTGGACTGATCATTGAACCCTCAAAGGAGAAAATCAGCATTTACCATGCAATGCAGAAGGATTATTTAAAACCCTCTACAGCTACTGTGTTGCTTGAGGCTCAGGCAGCATCTGGCTTTATTATTGACCCAGTAAAGAACAGGAAATTGCCTGTTAATGAGGCCATCAGAGAAGGTGTGGTGGGACCAGAACTACAGGACAAATTGATTTCTGCAGAGAGGGCAGTCATTGGTTATCGAGATCCCTACACCGGCAACCAGATCTCCTTATTTCAGGCAATGGAGAAGAACTTGATCTCTCCAGGTTATGCAATCCGCTTGCTACAAGCACAGCTTGCCACTGGTGGAATTATTGATCCCGTGAACAGCCATCGCCTGCCCATGGCACAGGCCTACAAACAGGGCATGTTTAGAGAGGACATGAATAGGGCAGTTTCAGGCGACAGTGATAATGCCAGAGGATTCTTCGACCCTAACACACAGGAAAACCTAACATATTTCCAACTCTTAGACAGGTGTCAGAAGGATTCAGAATCAGGACTCAGTCTCTTACCATTGACCAAGGAAGCAGAAACAAAAAAGGGAGGGTACACCATGGAACAGACACAGGACATCTTCAGCACAGCCATTGTTTCTGTGCCATCCGGGAAATTTGCCGGAAGAACCGTCACCATATGGGAATTGATCAATTCCGAGTATTTCACTGAAGATCAACGGCGTGACCTGATCCGACAGTACAGGTCAGGAAAGGTCACCATTGAACATATCATTAAATTCATTATTACCACCATCGATGGAACTGAGACCAAGAAGAAGATGCTCTTCACTGGACTGAGGGACCAGGTTCCAGCCAGTGAGCTGTTGGAATCGGAGATCATTGACAAGAAGACTTTTGATGGACTGGAGAAAGGGAAGACAACACCAGAGGAAGTTGGCAAGTTGGAGTCAGTGAGGAAATATCTGCAGGGATCGGACTGCATTGCTGGTGTGTTCGTGGAGCCCACCCAAGAGAAATTGAGCTTCTATGAAGCAATGAAGAAGAATCTGTTGAGTCCAAGAACAGCGGAGATTTTACTGGAAGCTCAGGCAGCGACGGGATTCCTCGTTGACCCGATGCAGAATCGCACCCTCACCGTTGATGAGGCAGTGAAAGAAGGTCTGGTTGGGCCAGAGCTTCACGAGAAGCTCCTGGCCGCAGAGAAAGCGGTGACGGGATACACGGACCCCTACACTGGGCAGAAGGTCTCCTTATTTGAGGCAATGAGAAAGGAACTTGTACCCAAAGACCACGGAATGCTGCTCTTGCAGGCTCAGGTTGCGTCTGGTGGCATCATTGACCCCAGAGCCAGTCATCGTCTGCCTGTTGATGTGGCCTACAAACGGGGCGTGTTTGATGAGGAGATGAACAAGCTGGTATCCACTCCAACTGATGAGACTAAAGGTTTCATTGAACCAAATACAGATGAACATGTCACCTATCAACAGCTAAAGGAGAGATGCAGAAATGATCTTGACACATCACTTTGCTTGTTGCCCCTGACAGAAGAAGCAGTCAAGCGAGTGGATGTCCACCCTGAGGAGGTCACCAAAGATATTTTCCAAAAGGCTGTGGTCAGTGTCCCATCCGGGAAATTTGCCGGAAGAACCGTCACCATATGGGAATTGATCAATTCCGAGTATTTCACTGAAGATCAACGGCGTGACCTGATCCGACAGTACAGGTCAGGAAAGGTCACCATTGAACATGTCATTAAATTCATTATTACCACCATCGATGGAACTGAGACCAAGAAGAAGTTGCTCTTCACTGGACTGAGGGACCAGGTTCCAGCCAGTGAGCTGTTGGAATCGGAGATCATTGACAAGAAGACTTTTGATGGACTGGAGAAAGGGAAGACAACACCAGAGGAAGTTGGCAAGTTAGAGTCAGTGAGGAAATATCTGCAGGGATCAGAAAGCATTGCTGGTGTGTTCGTGGAGCCCACCCAAGAGAATATGAGCATCTATCAAGCAATGAAGAAGAATCTGTTGAGTCCAAGAACAGCGGAGATTTTACTGGAAGCTCAGGCAGCGACAGGATTCCTCGTTGACCCGGTGCGGAATCGAACCCTCACCGTTGATGAGGCAGTGAAAGAGGGTCTGATTGGGCCAGAGCTTCACGAGAAGCTCCTGGCTGCAGAGAAAGCAGTGACGGGATATACGGACCCCTACACTGGGCAGAAGGTCTCCTTATTTGAGGCAATGAGAAAAGACCTTGTACCCAAAGACCACGGAATGCAGCTCTTGCAGGCTCAGGTTGCGTCTGGTGGCATCATTGACCCCAGAGCCAGTCATCGGCTGCCTGTTGAAGTGGCCTACAAGCGGGGAATGTTTGATGAGGAGATGAGCCGTATGCTGTCTCAACCCAGTGATGACACGATGGGATTCTATGATCCCAATATAGATGCGAATGTCACGTACCAGCAGCTGAAGGAGACCTGCAGAAGTGATGAACAATCAGGTCTGCTCCTTCTGCCTTTGAGTGAGAAAGCAGTGACATCAAAATCTGTTTACGATGAAGAGCAGACCAGAGATACATTTAGGAAGACAACAGTATCTGTTCCAACTGGTATCTTCTCTGGGAAAACTGTCACCATATGGGAACTGATCAATTCCGAGTATTTTACCGATGAACAAAGGAGGGACTTGATTCGACAGTATAGGTCTGGAAAGGTCACTGTGGAAAATATCATCAGATTTGTCATTACGGTGATTGAAGAACGAGAAACAAAGATGAAACCACAGTTGCTCTTCACTGGACTGAGGGACCAGGTTCCAGCCAGTGAGCTTTTGGAATCGGAGATCATCGACAAGAAGACTTTTGATGGACTGGAGAAAGGGAAGACAACACCAGAGGAAGTTAGCAAGTTGGAATCAGTGAGGAAATATCTGCAGGGATCGGACTGCATTGCTGGAGTGTTCGTGGAGCCCACCCAAGAGAAATTGAGCTTCTATGAAGCAATGAAGAAGAATCTGTTGAGTCCAAGAACAGCGGAGATTTTACTGGAAGCTCAGGCAGCGACGGGATTCCTCGTTGACCCGATGCGGAATCGCACCCTCACCGTTGATGAGGCAGTGAAAGAGGGTCTGGTTGGGCCAGAGCTCCACGAGAAGCTCCTGACCGCAGAGAAAGCAGTGACGGGATACACGGACCCCTACACTGGGCAGAAGGTCTCCTTATTTGAAGCAATGAGAAAGGACCTTGTACCCAAAGACCACGGAATGCAGCTCTTGCAGGCTCAGGTTGCATCTGGTGGCATCATTGACCCCAGAGCCAGTCATCGTCTGCCTGTTGATGTGGCCTACAAACGGGGCATGTTTAATGAAGAGATGAACAAGCTGGTATCCACTCCTACTGATGAGACTAAAGGTTTCATTGAACCAAATACAGATGAACATGTCACCTATCAACAGCTGAAGGAGAGGTGCAGAAATGATCTTGACACATCACTTTGCCTGTTGCCCCTGACAGAAGAAGCAGTCAAACGAGTGGATGTCCATCCTGAGGAGGTCACCAAAGATATTTTCCAAAAGGCTGTGGTCAGTGTCCCATCCGGGAAATTTGCCGGAAGAACCGTCACCATATTGGAATTGATCAATTCCGAGTATTTCACTGAAGAACAACGGCGTGACCTGATCCGACAGTACAGGTCAGGAAAGGTCACCATTGAACATATAATTAAATTCATTATTACCACCATCGATGGAACTGAGACCAAGAAGAAGATGCTCTTCACTGGACTGAGGGACCAGGTTCCAGCTAGTGAGCTTTTGGAATCGGAGATCATCGACAAGAAGACTTTTGAAGTTCTGGAAGAAAGGAAGACGACACCAGAGGAAGTTGGCAAGTTGGAGTCAGTGAGGAAATATCTGCAAGGATCAGACAGCATTGCTGGTGTGTTCGTGGAGCCCACCCAAGAGAAGATGAGCTTCTATCAAGCAATGAAGAAGAATCTATTGAGTCCAAGAACAGCGGAGATTTTACTGGAAGCTCAAGCAGCGACGGGATTCCTCGTTGACCCTGTGCAGAATCACACCCTCACCGTTGATGAGGCAGTGAAAGAGGGTCTGGTTGGGCCAGAGCTTCACGAGAAGCTCCTGGCCGCAGAGAAAGCAGTGACAGGATACACGGACCCCTACACTGGGCAGAAGGTCTCCTTATTTGAGGCAATGAGAAAGGACCTTGTATCCAAAGACCACGGAATGCAGCTCTTGCAGGCCCAGATTGCGTCTGGTGGCATCATTGACCCCAGAGCCAGTCATCGGTTGCCTGTTGAAGTGGCCTACAAGCGGGGCATGTTTGATGAGGAGATGAGCCGTATGCTGTCTCAACCCAGTGATGACACGATGGGATTCTATGATCCCAATATAGATGCGAATGTCACGTACCAGCAGCTGAAGGAGACCTGCAGAAGTGATGAACAATCAGGTCTGCTCCTTCTGCCTTTGAGTGAGAAAGCAGTGACATCAAAATCTGTTTACGATGAAGAGCAGACCAGAGATACATTTAGGAAGACAACAGTATCTGTTCCAACTGGTATCTTCTCTGGGAAAACTGTCACCATATGGGAACTGATCAATTCCGAGTATTTTACCGATGAACAAAGGAGGGACTTGATTCGACAGTATAGGTCTGGAAAGGTCACTGTGGAAAAGATCATCAGATTTGTCATTACGGTGATTGAAGAACGAGAAACAAAGATGAAACCACAGTTGCTCTTCACTGGACTGAGGGACCAGGTTCCAGCCAGTGAGCTGTTGGAATCAGAGATCATCGACAAGAAGACTTTTGATGGACTGGAGAAAGGGAAGACAACACCAGAGGAAGTTGGCAAGTTGGAGTCAGTGAGGAAATATCTGCAAGGATCAGACAGCATTGCTGGTGTGTTCGTGGAGCCCACCCAAGAGAAGATGAGCTTCTATGAAGCAATGAAGAAGAATCTATTGAGTCCAAGAACAGCAGAGATTTTACTGGAAGCTCAGGCAGCGACAGGATTCCTCGTTGACCCGATGCGGAATCGTACCCTCACCGTTGATGAGGCAGTGAAAGAGTGTGTGGTTGGGCCAGAGCTCCACGAGAAACTCCTGACCGCAGAGAAAGCAGTGACGGGATACACGGACCCCTACACAGGGCAGAAAGTCTCCTTATTTGAAGCAATGAGAAAGGACCTTGTACCCAAAGACCATGGAATGCTGCTCTTGCAGGCTCAGGTTGCATCTGGTGGCATCATTGACCCCAGAGCCAGTCATCGTCTGCCTGTTGATGTGGCCTACAAACGGGGCATGTTTAATGAAGAGATGAACAAGCTGGTATCCACTCCTACTGATGAGACTAAAGGTTTCATTGAACCAAATACAGATGAACATGTCACCTATCAACAGCTGAAGGAGAGGTGCAGAAATGATCTTGACACATCACTTTGCTTGTTGCCCCTGACAGAAGAAGCAGTCAAGCGAGTGGATGTCCACCCTGAGGAGGTCACCAAAGATATTTTCCAAAAGGCTGTGGTCAGTGTCCCATCCGGGAAATTTGCCGGAAGAACCGTCACCATATGGGAATTGATCAATTCCGAGTATTTCACTGAAGATCAACAGTGTGACCTGATCCGACAGTACAGGTCAGGAAAGGTCACCATTGAACATATCATTAAATTCATTATTACCACCATCGATGGAACTGAGACCAAGAAGAAGATGCTCTTCACTGGACTGAGGGACCAGGTTCCAGCCAGTGAGCTTTTGGAATCGGAGATCATCGACAAGAAGACTTTTGATGGACTGGAGAAAGGGAAGACAACACCAGAGGAAGTTGGCAAGTTGGAGTCAGTGAGGAAATATCTGCAGGGATCAGAAAGCATTGCAGGTGTGTTCGTGGAGCCCACCCAAAAGAAGATGAGCTTCTATGATGCAATGAAGAAGAATCTGTTGAGTCCAAGAACAGCGGAAATTTTACTAGAAGCTCAGGCAGCGACGGGATTCCTCGTTGACCCGGTGCGGAATCGCACCCTCAACATTGATGAGGCAGTGAAAGAGGGTCTGATTGGGCCAGAGCTTCACGAGAAGCTCCTGGCCGCAGAGAAAGCGGTGACGGGATACATGGACCCCTACACTGGTCAGAAGATCTCCTTATTTGAGGCAATGAGAAAGGACCTTGTACCCAAAGACCATGGTATGCAACTCTTGCAGGCCCAGATTGCGTCTGGTGGCATCATTGACCCCAGAGCCAGTCATCGTCTGCCTGTTGGTGTGGCCTATAAGCGGGGCGTGTTTGATCAGGAGATGAGCTGTATGCTATCTCAACCCAGTGATTACACGATGGGATTCTATGATCCCAATATAGATGCGAACGTCACGTACCAGCAGCTGAAGGAGACCTGCAGAAGTGATGAACAATCAGGTCTGCTCCTTCTGCCTTTGAGTGAGAAAGCAGTGACATCAAAATCTGTTTACGATGAAGAGCAGACCAGAGATACATTTAGGAAGACAACAGTATCTGTTCCAACTGGTATCTTCTCTGGGAAAACTGTCACCATATGGGAACTGATCAATTCCGAGTATTTTACCGATGAACAAAGGAGGGACTTGATTCGACAGTATAGGTCTGGAAAGGTCACTGTGGAAAAGATCATCAGATTTGTCATTACGGTGATTGAAGAACGAGAAACAAAGATGAAACCACAGTTGCTCTTCACTGGACTGAGGGACCAGGTTCCAGCCAGTGAGCTGTTGGAATCGGAGATCATCGACAAGAAGACTTTTGATGGACTGGAGAAAGGGAAGATAACACCAAAGGAAGTTGGCAAGTTGGAGTCAGTGAGGAAATATCTGCAGGGATCGGACTGCATTGCTGGTGTGTTCGTGGAGCCCACCCAAGAGAAATTGAGCTTCTATCAAGCAATGAAGAAGAATCTGTTGAGTCCAAGAACAGCGGAGATTTTACTGGAAGCTCAGGCAGCGACAGGATTCCTTGTTGACCCTGTGCAGAATCGCACCCTCACCGTTGATGAGGCAGTGAAAGAGGATCTGGTTGGACCCGAGCTTCACGAGAAGCTCCTGGCCGCAGAGAAAGCGGTGACGGGATACATGGACCCCTACACTGGTCAGAAGATCTCCTTATTTGAGGCAATGAGAAAGGACCTTGTACCCAAAGACCACGGAACGCAGCTCTTGCAGGCTCAGGTTGCGTCTGGTGGCATCATTGACCCCAGAGCCAGTCATCGTCTGCCTGTTGATGTGGCCTACAAACGGGGCATGTTTAATGAGGAGATGAACAAGCTGGTATCCACTCCAACTGATGAGACTAAAGGTTTCATTGAACCAAATACAGATGAACATGTCACCTATCAACAGCTAAAGGAGAGTTGCAGAAATGATCTTGACACATCACTTTGCCTGTTGCCCCTGACAGAAGAAGCAGTCAAGCGAGTGGATGTCCACCCTGACGAGGTCACCAAAGATATTTTCCAAAAGGCTGTGGTCAGTGTCCCATCCGGGAAATTTGCTGGAAGAAACATCACCATATGGGAATTGATCAATTCCGAGTATTTCACAGAAGATCAACGGTGTGACCTGATCCGACAGTTCAGATCAGGAAGATCTGTGGAGAAAATTGTGACAATTGTCATTACAATTATTGAGCAAAGGGAGGTGACGAGAAAAGCACAAATTTTATTCACTGGACTGAGGGACCAGGTTCCAGCCAGTGAGCTTTTGGAATCGAAGATCATTGACAAGAAGACTTTTGATGGACTGGAGAAAGGGAAAACAACACCAGAGGAAGTTGGCAAGTTGGAGTCAGTGAGGAAATATCTGCAGGGATCGGACTGCATTGCTGGAGTGTTCGTGGAGCCCACCCAAGAGAAATTGAGCTTCTATCAAGCAATGAAGAAGAATCTGTTGAGTCCAAGAACAGCAGAGATTTTACTGGAAGCTCAGGCAGCGACAGGATTCCTCATTGACCCGGTGTGGAATCGCACCCTCACCGTTGATGAGGCAGTGAAAGAGGGTCTGGTTGGGCCCGAGCTTCACGAGAAGCTCCTGGCCGCAGAAAAAGCGGTTACGGGATACACGGACCCCTACACTGGGCAGAAGGTCTCCTTACTTGAGGCAATGAGGAAGGACCTTGTACCCAAAGACCACGGAACGCAGCTCTTGCAGGCTCAGGTTGCGTCTGGTGGCATCATTGACCCCAGAGCTAGTCATCGGCTTCCTGTTGATGTGGCCTACAAGCGGGGCGTGTTTGATGAGGAGATGAACCAGAGATTCCTTGATGCTCGTGATAACACCAAGGTGTTTACTGATCCCAACACTAAGGAAGGTGTCACCTACCAACAGCTGAAGATGAAATGTTTTTCAGACTCAGCAACAGGTCTGTGTCTGTTACCCATGACAGAAGAAGAGAAGCCAGATTTGTCTGAAAATAGGATCTATTCTGATGCACAATTGCAAAAGGAATTTGAGAACACACGAGTGGAACTTCCTTCTGTTGCTTTGGGTGGGAAATCTATGTCAGTGTGGGAGATCTTACAATCTGAATATATCTCAGATGAAGAGAGGATCAAACTGACAAAGGAATTTCAAATGGGAAAGCTAAGCCGTGAGCGTCTTGTTTTAATAATAATTGAGATTGTTCAGCAAGTATACGTACGCCATGGATATGAAATGATTACCTTCAACAGCTTCCGGGGCAAGGTTACAGCAGATGATCTCTATTCTTGTGAAATTATTGATCTGGAAACACTCACCAAACTGAGGGATAAACGTCTGACCGTGCAGGAGGTTTGTGAAATGGAGACTGTGAAGGCGTTCCTGTGTGGCACAGCTGCTATCAGTGGGGTGTACAAACCTGCTCTCAAGGAGGTGTCAACTCTGTATCAAGCCATGAAGAAAGATTGGGTGAAACCGGAGGTCGCACACTCTCTACTTGAGGCCCAGGCCGCAACAGGCTTTATCCTGGATCCAGTGAGGAATAAGAGGCTGACTGTGGATGAGGCTGTGAAGGAGGGTGTGGTCGGTCCTGAACTCCATGATAAGCTTCTGTCCGCAGAAAGAGCTGTCACCGGCTACCGAGACCCTTACTCCGGCAAGATTATTTCACTCTTCCAAGCCATGAAGAAGAGGCTGATTGTGAAAGACTCTGCGCTGAAGTTGCTGGATGCCCAGCTGGCCACCGGTGGAATTATCGACCCACAGCTCTGCCATCACCTGCCTCTGGAAATTGCCTACCAACGTGGCCATCTCGACCGAGAAACCTACAACCTCCTCACTGACCCTGGCCGGGACGCGCAAGGATATATTGACCCCAACACTGATGAGACACTGAGTTACCTTCAGCTGCTGGCAAAGAGCAAAAGTGATGTAAAGTCAGGCCATCGCCTCTTAAATCTGACCGACAGAAAAAGGTTAACGTTTAAGGGTCTACGGAAGCAGATCACAATGGATCAACTCATAGACTCAAACATAATTGAAAGTTCTTTAGCTCAGCAGCTGGAAGAAGGTGAAACCACCATAGAAGAGGTTAGTCTCAGCATCAAGAAATATCTGGAAGGTACAAGTTGTATTTCAGGTGTATATGTGGAGTCCTCCAAGGAGAGGCTGTCCATTTACCAAGCTATGAAGAAGGGCATGATCAGACCTGGGACTGCCTTTGAACTGTTGGAGGCTCAAGCAGCTACAGGTTACATGATTGACCCGATCAAAAACATGAAGTTAACCGTAGCTGAGGCTGTCAAGATGGGAGTGGTGGGTCCGGAATTTAAAGACAAGCTTCTGTCAGCTGAACGCGCAGTTACTGGTTACAGAGATCCTTACTCAGGGAAACTGGTCTCTCTCTTCCAAGCCATGCAGAAAGGTTTGATTCTGAAGGACCATGGAATCCGACTGCTGGAGTCGCAGATTGCGACAGGAGGCATCATTGACCCCGAGCACAGTCATCGTCTCCCAGTGGAGGTGGCCTATAAGCGAGGACTGTTTGATGAGGAGATGAACAAGATATTGTTAGATCCAGGTGATGATACCAAAGGTTTTTTTGATCCAAACACAGAGGAAAATCTGACCTACTTGAAGCTGAAGGAGCATTGCATTATTGATTCGGACAGTGGACTCTGCTTATTGCCACTGAAGGAGAAGAAGCGAGAGAGAAAGACTTCCTCCAAGTCCTCAGTACGCAAGCGGCGGGTAGTTATTGTAGATCCTGAGACTGGCAAAGAAATGTCGGTCTATGAGGCTTATCGTAAAGGACTGATTGACCATCAGACATACAGCGAGCTATCTGAGCAAGAGTGTGAATGGGAGGAAATAACCATATCTTCATCAGATGGAGTTGTCAAGTCAATGATAACTGACCGAAGATCTGGAAGACAGCATGACATTGATGATGCTTTAGCCAAAGGTTTAATTGACCAAGGTTCCTTAGACCTGTATCGCTCAGGGGCTATGTCCATCACTGAATTTGCTGATATGCTATCAGGAAACATGAGTGGGTTCCGCTCAAGGTCTTCTTCAATTGGATCTTCATCTTCACACACAAGTCAACATACAAGCCCAATGAGAAGCCACGTGATTGCATGGAATGACCCAGTGGAAGAGACAGGTCCAGTTGCTGGCATCTTGGACACGGATACTCTTGAGAAAGTTTCCATCACAGAAGCAATGCACCGGAACCTGTTGGACAACATCACTGGACAACGCCTGCTGGAGGCTCAGGCGTGCACTGGGGGAATCATTGATCCCAATACAGGAGAGAAGTATTCAGTCACAGAAGCAGTTGGCAAAAGTCTTGTTGACAAAATTATGGTGGACAGGATCAATCTGGCTCAGAAGGCTTTCCATGGATTTGAGGACCCAAGAACCAAGTCCAAGATGTCTGCTGCACAAGCTTTGAAGAAAGGTTGGCTGTATTATGAAGCTGGTCAAAGATTCCTGGAGGTGCAGTACCTGACTGGAGGATTGATCGAACCAGAAACATCTGGCAGAGTGTCCTTGGATGAAGCTTTACAAAAGGGCACAATTGATGCCCGCACTGTGCAAAAGCTAAGGGATGTTGGGGCCTATGCAAAATATTTAAATTGCCCCAAAACTAAGTTGAAGATTTCTTATAAAGATGCGATGGATCGATCTATGATTGAGGAAGGGACAGGTCTGCGTTTATTGGAGGCCTCCTCACAGTCCACCAAAGGATACTATAGCCCCTACAACGTGAGTGGGCCTGGCTCTTCTGCGGGCTCCCGGTCTGGTTCCCGAACAGGATCCAGAACAGGCTCGCGGCGCGGAAGCTTTGATGCCACAGGATCCGGTTACTCCATGTCTTTCTCTTCCTCTTCATACACATCATCCAGCTATGGCCGCAGGTTGCCAGCCAGTGTCCCTGGAGGGAGGGCACTGAGTCTCAGTGCTTCCCAATCCATGGGCAGCCCAGGGGGAAGCTCCCCCTTCACCCAGGCCCAGGTCCAGGAGGTGATGACAATGTAATGCCACTCTCCGCACCCTTCCTATCCCTTTAACCCCATTATCCTGCTCCACAACTAGTAATGACCCACAGATGTCCTCAGTTTAACGACAAGAAACAGAATTGTTCTCATGGAAAATTGTGCAAAGAACTTGAGTTTAATTTCCCATTACCTCAGTAATTCTGAGTGTTAATATTAAAATTTGAAATGGATGAGATGGAATGTTGTGTATATGTTTGGACTAAAAAGGACCTATTTATGGAAATAATTTGATTATGTGGGCTGTTCCCATTGGCAGGTTCCATTGCTATTTGTAGAGCAGGGCAGACTAATCCCAAACCACTGCTGCCAATGCCCAGTCATGACTGGGGAGGATTGTAATCATGCAACTGTAAAACCTTCTCAACAAATGCACTGACTCACAGCGTGCCCACCTATCTCTGCTTTTTATTATCAGACGAATGCTGCAAATATTAATTGGACTATCACAAAGACTTGATGCTGTTAATCCAAATATTAATAAGGTGCAACTATAAGTATCAAGCCCTTCATTCAGACGGATGTTCAGGCCTGTCAGGGTAATCACTAAGCTTTCCTTGCCACATTTCCGCCATTACTTTGTCTCAGATTGAAGAACCATTAAAATCTGAAGGAATCCTGACTCCCTGTGTGACCTGGAACAACTCCATTTGGCCATGAAGATCGCTCAGCCTGCCTGGCATGTAATGTACCTCATGTAGTTCACTTGTGCACTGAGGAATGGTCCAGGTTCTCCTGTTCTGGACTGGAGCCCATCAGGTGAGTAAGAACTCTGCAAGCCCTCCTCACCATTCTGACTGTCTCCAGTTCCTTTGCTCGTGGAGATACATGTGATTGTTATTTACTTTTCATTTGGAAGCTTTGTTACTGATCATTTTTTGGCTGTGGAATTTGAGTTCTAAAGTAAGATTGGATGCCATTGTGCCAGCCTAGAGGGGAACTCAATGATCCAGATACCTGTCAGCTCCTTAACCATCTTCCTATTGCTTGCCTCATGAGCATGTGACCCACTGTATAATGATAAGATCCCTCTTTTTCATTGACTCTTCCCTTTGCCAAACATCAGCCTGCCTTTGTCGTTAGTACCATGACTTCTGGCTCTTCAGCCTCGCCATTGAAAATGAAAACCTGGTCCTAATCAAGAGTAGAGGGGTCATGTTGCAACTTGACAAATCTCTGGTGAGACCACACTTTAGAGATAGGTGTTCAGTTGGGCTCATCCCCCATTATGTCAAGTGTTCTGAAGATACATTTTCTTCAATCTAGGTTTCTTATTTTGCCATATCTATGACATAATAATTGATTCAAAATTGTCAAAAAAGGACAGGAATAAATATCAGTGATTGAAAGAGGTATAAAAATTTTGGTAGAATATTCATTTTAACCAAATTAATACGACCAATCATAGACAATGAGAGTGCCAACCATCGTGTAAGAACTGATTTGGTTTGGTTGACTAAAAGTGCAAAGTTTTCTTTAAAAAGAATTTTTAAATTCTTAGTTATGATAATACCTAAGTATTTATCTTGTTCTTTAACTATTTTGAATAGATATTTAGAATAAAGTTCCGGTGCCCCCTTCACTGGTAGTAATTCGGTCTTATGAAAATTGATCTTATAACCAGCAAATCTGTAATGCCAGTATATTCGGTATGGATAACTCGGGGTTGGAAATGAATAATAAAAGGTCATCTGCATAAAGAGATAACCTATGTTCAGTAGTTCCTGAAAACAAACTAGTAAAATCAGGATTTGCCCACAGGGCAATAACAAGAGATTCCAATACTAAGTCAAAAAGCAAAGGGCTCAGAGGACAGTCTTGTCTTGTGCCTCAATGTAGTTTAAAGAGCTTGTATTGCTGGGAATTGATATGAATTGAGGCCATTGGAGATGTACATAAAAGTTTTATCCAATATATAAAAGCTGGGCCAAAATTAAATTTTACTAGGGTAGAAAATAAATATTCCCATTCTACTCAATTCAATGCTTTTTTAGCATCCAAGGATAAAATACATTCATTGTTATGAGTAGAAGGTGTCGCATGATGTTCAGTAATCTATGGATATTATGATAAGAATGTCTATTTTTAATGAAATCTGTTTGATCGGAGTTTATTATACCTGGTAAGACATTCTCCAATTGATACACTAAAACTTTAGATAAAATCTTAACATCCACATTTAGCAAGGAGATCAGTTTGTAAGGTGCACAATCCTCTGAGTCTTTGCCCATTTGTTAAGATCACCAAAATAGCTGCTTCATTAAAAGATGGAGGTAATTTTCCTTCTTGGAAAGAGTTGCTTAATACCAAGTTGAAATGTGGTAGTAATTGTTTAGAAAAAGTTTTGTAAAACTCAACTAGATAACCATCTGGCCCTGGAACTTTACTTGATTGTAATGAAAATACTGCTTTATGCAATTCTTCTTGTGAAATTGGAGTTTCTAGACATTCTTTATTTTCCTGAGAAATTATTGGTATATTTAATTCATTAATAAAATCATGCTTGATATTAAATCATGCACGGTGGAAAACACATCTAGCATGCCCAAGTGCGGAGTTAAGGATGCGAATGTTGGAGAGGGCCTTGATAAAATAGTTGTTACAAAGGAAGTAGTGATGGAGAAACTAATGGGACTAAAGCCAGACAAATCACCTGGTCTTGATATGCATCCAAGGGTTCTGAAGGAAATGGCAGAAGTTATAGTTGATGCATTGGTGGTCATAGACCAAAATTCCTTGGATTCTGGGCAGGTCCCAGCAGACTGGAAGACAGCAATGTCATGCCACTTTTTAAGAAGGGATGTAGGCGTAGGAGGAGTCACGTGATGGAGTAGTGGCCGTTCAGGGAACTCCAGCTCTCTCCGGAAAAGTTTAAAAAAAATACACAAAACACAAAGGTACCAGAATAAAAATTAAAACAAAGTAAAAGTAAAGGTGGGAAGAAAATGGCAGCGAAGAAAGAAAAGTCGAAAGCAACGGGAAGAAGTGAAGAAGAAAGAACGTCGGAAGAAGAAGGTGAAGGCCTTACCTGTCCGAGGAGGCCCGCCGCGGAGAGAGAAGCCCGCTCCCTGAGGTCAGTAGAACAAGAAAGAAGAGAGTAAAAAGAAAACAAGGAAACAACAGATGACCAACCCAGAGGAAGAAGAAGAACATAGAGAAATGGAAGAAGAAGGGAAAGGCAAGACAATGGATATATTTTTTTAAAGAATATATGGAATCAGTAAAAGAATGGCAATTACAAGAATTTAATGAAATAAAAAGAAGAATTAAAAGTGCAGAAGAAAAAATGAATAAAATAGAAATGGTCATGTCAGATATAGGAAAAAGAGTGGACAATGTGAAAGAACGAGAAACAATCGTAGAAATGGAAGTAGAGGACTTAAAAGAGAAATTAGAAAAATCTAATAAAAAAGTTAAAGAGGCACAAGAGCTGTTAGCTCAGAAGATAGATATAATGGAAAACTATAATAGAAGAAATAATATAAAGAGAGTGGGCCTTAAGGAAGATGAAGAAGGCAAGAATATGAGAGAATTTATAAAAGATTGGATCCCCAGGGTCCTAGGAAGACCAGAATTGCAGGAAGAAATGGAAATAGAAAGGGCACATAGAACATTAGCCCCGAAACCACAGCCGCAGCAAAAACCAAGATCCATTTTAGTAAAATTCTTAAGATATACAACAAGAGAAAATATATTGGAGAAAGCAATGAAGAAAATAAGAGAAGACAAAAAACCACTGGAATACAGAGGTCAAAAATTTTTTTCTATCCAGACATAAGTTTTGAACTCCTGAAGAAGAGAAAGGAGTTTAATACAGCAAAAACGATCCTATAGAAGAAAGGATATAAATTTATGTTAAAGAACCCAGCGGTACTTAAAATAGTTATTCCAGGGCAGCAAAACAGACTATTCTCGGATCCGGAGGAAGCACGAAAATTTGCAGAACAACTACAAAACAGGCAGAGAGATGAAGACATGTTCTTTTCTTTGGCTTGGCTTCGCGGATGAAGATTTATGGAAGGGGTAAATGTCCACGTCAGCTGCAGGCTCATTTGTGGCTGACAAGTCCGATGCGGGACAGGCAGACACGGTTGCAGCGGTTGCAGGGGAAAATTGGTTGGTTGGGGTTGGGTGTTGGGTTTTTCCTCCTTTGTCTTTTGTCAGTGAGGTGGGCTCTGCAGTCTTCTTCAAAGGAGGTTGCTGCCCGCCGAACTGTGAGGCGCCAAGGTGCACGGTTTGAGGCGATATCAGCTCACTGGCGGTGGTCAATGTGGCAGGCACCAAGAGATTTCTTTAGGCAGGCCTTGTACCTTTTCTTTGGTGCACCTCTGTCACGGTGGCCAATGGAGAGCTCGCCATATAACTCGATCTTGGGAAGGCGATGGTCCTCCATTCTGGAGACGTGACCCACCCAGCGCAGCTGGATCTTCAGCAGCGTGGACTCGATGCTATCGACCTCTGCCATCTCGAGTACTTTGACGTGTGTATATATATATATATATATATATATATATATAGATGTGTATGTATATATGTGTGTACATGAGTGTATCCGTATTTAGAGGAAAATTATATTATATAGAGTATAGATAAGAATTAATAAGGGAATGAAAGGGAACAGAGGAAGTAAGGAGGGAATTAAAAGAGTGACCTTTGTTATATATGAAAATTGAAATCTTTTCCGGGGAGGGCTGGGTGGGGAGGAGTTACGGTCACTGCAAAATCAGTTGACGCTTGTGAGTGAATTTGCAAATCCAAATGGAGAGGGGAGATGTGGTTGCCCGACAAGGGATAAAGGGTAACTCAGGAAGGGGAGGGGATAGTGGAGTTAAAGAAATTTTAGATAGGAGAATAAGGGAAATGTTTGATGTTTTAGAAATGTTGTCTTATAAAGTGTTCAAAACAAGAAAGCAGAAATGGATAAGAAGGAAAGGTGATGATGAGGAAACGGAAAGGAAAGATAAACAAAGTATAAAATGGCTACGCTGAACTATATGACTTTAAATATTAATGGAATACATAACCAAATTAAAAGGAAGAAACTGCTAAATTTACTGAAAAAAGAAAAAAATGATATAGCATTTGTGGAAGAAACACATTTAACTGAATTGGAGCACAAGAAATTAAAGAGAGATTGGGTAGGACACGTAACAGCAGCGTCGTATAATTCAAAAGCAAGAGGAGTAGCTATATTAATTAGTAAAAATGTGCCAATTAAAATAGAAGAGGAAATAATAGATCCAGCAGGGAGATATGTAATGATAAAATGTCAGATATATTCGGAGTTTTGGAATTTACTCAATGTATATTCACCTAACGAAGAAGATCAAAAGTTTATGCAAGATATTTTTTTGAAGTTAGCAGATACGCAAGGGAACATATTAATAGGAGGGGATTTCAACCTGAATTTGGATTCAAATATGGACAAAACTGGGAAAAAAATTAACAGAAAGAACAAAGCAACCAAATTTATAATTAAATCGATGGAAGAAATTCAACTTTTGGATATATGGAGGAAATAACACCCAAAGGAAAAGGAATATTCATATTACTCAGCTAGACATAAAACATACTCAAGAATAGACCTATTTTTGTTATCAGCTCGTATGCAAGATAGAGTAAGAAAAACAGAATATAAAGCTAGAATATTATCGGACCATTCACCCTTAATATTGACAATAAAGTTAGAGGACATCCCTCCAAGAATGTATAGATGGAGATTAAACCCCATGTTACTCAAAATGCAGGATTTTAGAGAATTAATTGAAAGACAAATTAAAATGTATTTTGAAATAAACACGGAATCAGTGAAAGATAAGTTTATACTATGGGATGCAATGAAAGCGTTCATTAGAGGGCAAATAATACGTTATGTAACCAAGATGAAGAAGGACTATAATCAGGAAACAGAGCAGTTGGAAAGGGAAAAAGAATTAGCAATGAAGGAAGATACAACTAAAAGAAGAGAATTGGCGGATAAAAAAATAAAATATGAAACACTACAAATATATAAGGTGGAGAAGAACATAATGAAGACAAAACAGAAATATTATGAACTGGGGGAAAAAACGCACAAAATTCTAGCATGGCAGCTTAAGACAGAACAAGCTAAGAAAATGGTATTGGCATCAAGGAAAGACAAACAAATCACAAGGAGATCAAGGAAAACTTCAGAGAATTCTACGAACAATTATACCAAACTGAAAACGAAGGGTAAGAAGGCAAAATAGATGAATTTTTAACTAAAATTGAACTACCAAAATTACAAATAGAGGAACAAAATAAATTAACAGAACCATTTGAAATAGTAGAAATACAAGAGATAATAAAAAAATTACCAAATAATAAAACACCAGGAGAGGATGGATTCCCAATAGAATTCTATAAAACATTTAAGGATTTATTAATTCCTCCCCTCCTGGAAGTAATTAACCAGATTGATAAAACACAAAGCTTACCAGATTCATGCAAAACAGCAATAATTACAGTAATACCAAAGACAGGGAAGGATCCACTTGCACCAGCGTCATATAGACCAATATCTTTACTTAACACAGATTATAAGATAATAGCTAAACTATTAGCAAACAGATTAGCCGACTATGTACCTAAAATAGTAAATCTAGACCAAACTGGATTTATTAAAAAAAGACAAACAACAGACAATATTTGTAAATTTATTAACTTAATTCATGCAGTAGAAGGGAGTAAAGCGCCAACAGTAGCAGTTGCTTTAGATGCAGAGAAGGCCTTTGACAGAGTAGAATGGAATTATTTATTCAAAGTATTACAAAAAATCAGTTTACCAGAGAAGTATATTAATTGGATTAAAGCATTATATAAGAGGCCATTGGCAAAAGTGACAGTAAATGGATATATATCAAAGCAATTTAACTTAAGCAGATCAACAAGGCAGGGATGCCCACTATCACCCCCTTATTGTTCGTGTTAGCTATAGAACCACTAGCAGAATTGATAAGAACAGAAAATAATATAAAAGGAATAAAAATAAAAGACAAGGAATATAAAATCAGTTTATTTGCAGATGACGTTATAGTATACTTAACAGAACCAGAATTATCAATAAAAGAATTACATAAGAAATTGAAGGAATATGGAGAAGTGTCGGGTTACAAGATTAACGCAAATAAAAGTGAAGCAATGCCAATGAATAATGTGGATTTCTCAAAATTTAAGAAAGAATCACCATTCAGATGGCAAATGCAAGCAATAAGATACCTAGGTATACAAATAAATAAAAATCTCGGCCATCTATATAAACTCAATTATTATCCACTAATGAAAAAATTACAGGATGACTTAGAGCATTGGAAAGATTTACCACTAACACTAATAGGAAGGATAAACTGTATTAAAATGAACATTTTCCCAAGGATACAATACCTATTTCAGGCATTGCCAATACACTTGACAGAGAAATTCTTCAAGGAGTTAAAGAAAATAATAAGGAATTTTTTATGGAAAGGGGGGAAACCGAGGATAGCACTAGATAAATTAATAGAATGGTATAAACAAGGAGGCTTACAACTGCCAAACTTTAAAAATTATTATAGAGCCGCACAATTAAGATACCTATCAGATTTTTATCAAACAAGGGAAAATCCAGATTGGACTAGATTAGAACTAGATAAAATAGGGGAGAAGATACCTGAACATATATTATTTAAATGGGATGAAAAATTGGTACAACGTAGGAATTCTCCAGTATTACTTCATCTGCTCAATATTTGGAAGAAGATTCATGTAGAAAGGAATAAAACAAATGACCAATTACCAAAACTAATATTGACGCAAAACAAGTTACTCCCTTTTACAATAGATAACCTTTCCTTTAGAGAATGGGAGAAAAAAGGGATCAAAAGAATAGAAAATTGTTTTTCAGGAAATAAATTACTATCCTTTGAACAAATGAAGGATAAATACAATATAACTCAAGATACAGTGCTGGCATATTACCAGTTGAGATCCTACTTTAAGGACAAATTAGGAAGTAACTTTGAATATGTGATTACAGATATAATGACAATCAAAAAATTTATAACAAATATGTATATTAAACTGCAAGAAAAGGAGAATGAGGAAACAAATGGTAAAACTAAACAAAAATGGGAACAAGATTTAAACATAAAGATAAAGAAGGAAACATGGAGAAGTTATGCTCTGGAACTATGGGAAATACATTAAACACGAGGTTACGTATGATACAATATAACTGGATACACAGGCTATACATTACACCTCAAAAGTTAAATAAATGGGACCCAACAGTATCTGACAGATGTTTTCATTGTAAAAAGGAAATGGGAACAACAATTCATGCAATCTGGACATGTGAGAAAGTGGAAAGATTTTGGGAAGATCTAAACCAGATATTAAATAAAATAACAGAAAACAATATACCAAAAAACCCAGAGATCTTCCTCCTAAGTAACATAAAAAACAAAGAATTTGGACTTGATTTGGATGGTGCACAAAAAAGATTTGTTATGATAGCTCTAGCCGTAGCAAAAAAATGTATTATGTCAACCTCGAAATTAGAAGATAACTTGAGAATACAACAATGGTATATAGAAATGAATAAATGTATTCCATTAGAAAAAATAACATATAATTTAAGAAATAATATTGAAATATTTGAGCAAATATGGGAGCCATACATGAAACACAATAGAGAAAACCTACCGGGGACATCTACCACCTAAAATAACGGAAGGAGAAGGAAATGAAAAGAATTGACTCAGTGGAATTTCTTGTTTATTTTTATTGAGTTACAACATTGTTTGACGGGTTTAATGTATCTTAGATTCTGTACTTTAAATGAATGGGAGGGGAGGTAGGGAGGGTGGGATGGGAAGAGGGAGGGGGGAGAAAACGACACTGTATATATTTGAAAAGGAAAATGTATGTATCTTGGTCAGTGTGGTTTATGATGTGAAAAATAAAAAAATTTTTAAAAAAAAGAAGGGATGTAGGCAGAAGACTGGAAATTATCGACCAATTAGCTTGACGTCTGTAGTTGGAAAAATGCTTGAAGCCGTCATTAAAGATGAAATAGTGAAACTTTTTGGAACGTAAGGGTTCAATCAGGCAGACGCAGCATGGTTTTAGAAAGGGAAGATCTTGTTTGACAAACTTGTTGGGATTCTTTGAGGATATAATGGGTGCGGTGCATAGAGGGGAACAGGTTGATGTTGTCTATTTGGATTTCCAGAAAGCATTTGATAAGGTGCCGCACAAGAGACTTCTCAGTAAGTTACAGGAAAGTGGAGTCCGGGGAAGTCTATTGGCCTGGATTGAAAATTGGTTGTCTGACAGGAGGCAGAGAGTCGGGATAAATGGGAGTTTTTCAGGATGGCAGAGAGTAGTTAGTGGGGTGCCGCAGGGGTCGGTGTTAGGCCCACAACTGTTCATCATTTACATTGATGACTTGGAAGAGGGGACAAAATGTGGTGGAGCCAAGTTTGCGGATGACACCAAATTGAGTGGAAGAGCAAATTGTAATGAGGATGTGGAGAGTCTGCAGAGGGAAATAGTTAAGCTGGATGAGTGGGCAAAGGTCTGGAAGATGGAGTACAATGTTAGTAAGTGTGAGGTTATCCTCTTTGGCAAGAAAAATAAAAGAGCTGAATATTATTTAAAGGGTGAAAAACTACAGCATGCTGTTGTGCAGAGGGACTTGGGAGGGCTTGTGCATGAATCGCAAAAGGTTAGGTTGCAGGTGTAGCAGGTTATTAAGAAGGCAAATGGAATGTTGGCCTTCATCGCTGGAGGAATTGAATTCTGGAGTAGGGAGGTCATGTTGCAACTGTACAAGGTACTGGTGAGACCGCACCTGGAGTACTGAGTCCAGTTCTGGTCTCCATATTTGAGGAAGGATGTACTGGCTTTGGAGACGGTCCAGAGGAGGTTTACTAGGTTGATCCCTGGGATGAAGGGGTTGACTTAAGATGAAAGATTAAATCGTCTAGGATTGTATTCGCTTGAGTTCAGAAGAATGAGAGGAGATCTTATAGAAACATATAGGATTATGAAGGGTATGGATAGGATAGATGTAGGAAGTTTTTTGAGCTGGCCGGGGAAACTAAAACGAGAGGACACAGTCTCAAGATTCGGGGGAGTAGATTTAGGACAGAGATAAGAGAGTAATGAATGTTTGGAATTCTCTAACCAGGGAAGTGGTTGAGGCTGCCTCATTAAACATATTTAAAATTCGGTTAGATAAATTTTTACATGATAGAGGAATTAGGGGATATGGGGAGAAGGCAGGTAGGTGGAGTTAGGTCCTAAATTAGATCAGCCCTGATCGTATTGAATGGCGGAGCAGGCTCGATGGGCCATTTTTGGCCTACGACTGTTCCTACTCCCTATGTTCCTATTAAATTCAGAGGAATATAAATTAGTCTCGAAATCTTTAAAAATATTATTTATTTGGGATTGATCGGTAGTGGTAGTTACCATCAAGGTGTCCTATCTTGTTAATTTGCTTATTAGCCAATAGTTTACCGGACTTTTCCCCGTGAGCATAAAATTGGCCTTTATTTCTTAAAATCCGTTGTTCAATCGAGTGTGTAGAAAGAAGGTCAAATTTAGATTTTAGTTCAGTTCTTCTTCTGAATTGTTCCAAGTCTCTATTTTGGGGAAGGTTTAAATCAATTTACTTAATTGGATTAATCAAATCTAATCTTTCTTCCCTCCCCCTTTTGTTTTATTGGCTGTATAAGAAATGATTTGGCCATGTAGGGAGGCTTTCATAGTATCCCAAACCATGAAATTTGAAACATCTGGGGTTGAGTTGACATCAAAGAAAAATTGAATTTGGTGCTCTCAAAAAGTCAAAACCTCTTTATTATTAAATTATAGGGTATTAAAGCCCCCACTGATTTTAACACTTGACGTATTTGGGAATTTCAAATTTAAAGAGATTGGGGCATGATCTGAGGTGACTTTACTTTGATATTCACAAGCTTTAACCGTTAATTAGCTGGTTGGCTATAAAAAAAATAATCAATGCTTGTATCGGCTTTCTGAATGGTTGAGAAAAAAAGAGTAATCCCTCAAGGGAAGATTCAAAAATCTCCCTACCTCAGACACTCCCATATTAAATAAGAAGGAGTGGTTTGTTAAAACCAATTTCGAGAGATTAGTTTTTTTTCATCCTAAAATTGTGTTCAAAGAACTATTAAAATCCCCACCTAAAATCATTTGGAAAGGTCCAGTAAAAGACAGAAACCTTTTCAAAAAATGTTGGGTCATCCACATTTGGAGCATAAATATTGGCGAAAACCACTGGTGTATTCTGTAGTGTCCCAGTAAGAATAATAGCCCCCCCATTTTATCCATTCTACTGTCATGCAGGATAAATGGTACATTCGGCTGGTATTAAAATAGAGACGCCCCTCATTTTGGCTTCAAAGGTTGAGTGAAAACTTTGACCCTTCCATTTAAACATTCATTTGTCTTTTGAATATGTGTTTCTTGGAAATATGTAATAGCTGCCTTTAAATATTTATTGTTTGCACTAGAATCCTTCATGTTCCATGAGATCATTTGAAGAGGTTTCATCTTTAACAATGTATTTGAAGATTTTGCAATCGAAATGAGAACACTGAGGGTGCATGGATTTAAGGCTAGATTTTAATAACCCTATGGTTGGCTCATTCAGAAAATCATGAGCTGCAGAATCCAGGGACCTTGGCTGTTTGGATTCAGAATGGGCTTGCTTTCAGAAAGCAGGGTTTGGTAGTAGATGGAACATATTCTGGCTGGAGGTCAGTAACGAGTGCTGGTCCACTGGGATCTGCATTGGGACTCCTGCTCTGTGATTATTACCAATGACTTGGATGAAGAAGAGGTGGGTTAATGTTTGCAGATTATTCAAAGGTTGGAAGTGATGTGAATAGTGGACAAGATTTTGTATGTCATAACAGGGTACAGACAGGATGAAGAGTTGAGTGGAGAAGTGGCAGATGGAGTTCAATCCAGATAACACAGAACCATAGAACACTACAGCACAGAAACAGGCCCCTTTGGCCCTTCTAGTCTGTGCCAAACAATTTTTTATGCCAAGTCCCAATGACCTGCTCCCAGTCTATTGCCCTCCATACCTCTCCCATCCATGTACCTGTCCAAATTTTTCTTAAATGTTAAAATTGAGCCCACAATCACCACTTCAGCTGGAAGCTCAATCCACACCGCCACCACTCTCTGTGTGAAGAAATTCTACTTCATGTTCCCACTAAACTTTTACCCTTAACCCATGTCCTCTGGTTTGTATCTCACCTACCCTCAGTGGAAAAAAGCCGACCTACATTTATTCTGTCCACCCCCTCATAATTTTAAATACCTCCATCAAATCTCCCCTCATTCTTCTAAGCTGCAGGGAATAAAGTCCTGACCTCTTGCAGCTAAATGCATGGATAAAGAGATGGTGTGCAGGAGGAAGGGCTACAGGTTTCTGGATAATTGGGCTCTGTTCCAGGGAAGGTGGGGCCTGTTCCAAGGGGATGGTTGGCATCTGAACAAGAGGGGAGACTGATACCCTTGTGGGTAGGTTTGTTAGTGCTGCTCTGGTGGGTTTAAACTAGATTGGCAGGAGGAGGGGAACCAGAGTGTTAGAGCAGATAGTGAGATAGAGGAAGGTCTGGCAGCTCAATGTTTCGGGGTTCCGATGTTTCAGATGTGATAGAGGGGGAGGGATGAGGGGGGAGGAATCAGGGAAAATATCACACTCCAGAGGGCTTGTCTACAGAGGCCATATGCTAAGGAATGGGAAAGGTATGAGTGCACTAATGGAGTTGTATTATAAACTGCCCAATTGGAGTTTGTCAAATGTGTTCAGGGAAGTTTTCTAAATCAATATGTAGAGATACCAACAAGAGAGGATCCAAGGGAAGTTTTCTAAATCAATATGTAGAGATACCAACAAGAGAGGATCCAAGGGAAGTTTTCTAAATCAATATGTAGAGATACCAACAAGAGAGGATCCAAGGGAAGTTTTCTAAATCAATATGTAGAGATACCAACAAGAGAGCATCCAAGGGAAGTTTTCTAAATCAATATGTAGAGATACCAACAAGAGAGGATCCAAGATTGGATTGCCTATTAGAGAACAAGAAAGGACAGAAGTATGTGTAGGGGAACATTTTGTGTCCAGTGACCATAACGTCATTAGTTTCAAGTTAATTGTGGATAAGGATAGGTCTGGCCCTCGGGTTGAGGTTCTGAATTGGAGAAAGGTCAATTTTGTGGAAATGAGGAAGGATCATGGAAGAGTTGATTGGAAGAAGATGCGGCAAGTGGAAGGTATTCAAGGGCAAGATTTTGAGGGTGCAAAGTTTGCATATTCCTGTGAGGATTAAAGGCAAAATTAACAGACATGGGGAACCCTGGTTTTCATGGGATATAGGTGATATGATTAAGAAGAGAGATGTATAACCGGTATAAGCAACAAGGAGCAAACGAGGTACTTGGAGAGTATAGGAAATGTCAGAGAAAATTAAAGAGGGAAATCAAGAGGCTAAAAGAAGACATGAGGGGGCTTTTCCAGATAATGTGAAGGTAAATCTGAAGGGTTTCTACAAGGATATTAAGAATAAGAGGATAACAAGGGACAAAATTGGTCTCCTCGAGCAGGGGTGTCAAACTCAAATTCACGGAGGGCCAAAATTAAAAATTTGGACTAAGTCGAGGGCCGAACTAAATATTTATTGAAAATTTTCAACAACATCTGCATGTTTTCTCTTCTTTCAACATATGTTAAACTTTTTCTTATTAAAATAAATGTTTAATAATAGTTTTGGATAAACTCTTTGCAGAAGCATTAACAAATGAGAAATAAAATATTCAATAAATAATATTTCTCTCTAGAGGATTTGTCAAATGTTGCTAGTGTGCTGTCGAATAGTAAAATCTGAGGGCTATTGAGAATGTGGGAGAATAACATGATTCCTGAAACAATCAAATGGGTGACTGATTGTGGGCATGAACTCTAGCAGGGTTATTTGCCATGCCCTTTTTCCATTGGTACAGATATCCTTTGATTTACACACTTTTCAAGTTTTATGCCTAATGAGTTTGTATCCAGGTGCAGGACCATTTTTAACCAGGAATATATTTATTACTGTGACATGAAACTATTGGAAGATCGTTTTATCCTGAGATTAAAGTTCATAATCCTTACTCAGGCCAGTGTGCGGGAGGGCGGGGTTTGCGGGCGATCGGGTTGGACAACGACAGTGCGGGGGCATCGGCTCTCGCAGTAGGGCGGCATCTCGGCGGATCAGTGGTCCCGTCACCGTGAGTCGCGGATCGGCCTGCGGCAGGGAGGGGGAGTGGGCAACGGTCCTGGCGAGGTCAGGCCCGAGGCCTCCAGTTCCGGGCGCTGGGAAGCGGCCTTGGCTTCCCCTGACACCGGCCAGGCCCCAAAATAGAGTCCACGGTGAGTCCCTGCAACGTAAACAGAGGAGGTGGGGGCGATTAGCAGGCTGATGCCAATGCATTCTGGGATTTGTTGTATTACTGTGCATGCGCTATACTGGTGCGGCGGCCAGCGGGCCACCTCTAATACATTTTTGAAATGATCTTGCGGGCCAAATATAATTATATCCCGCGGGCCAGAGTTTGACATGTGTGCCCTAGAGGATCAGAGTGGTCAACAATGTGTGGAGCCTCACAAAATGGGGAGATCGTAAACAGTTTTTTGGCCTCAGTATTTACTCAGGAAATTGACATAGTGCATACGGATGGAAGGGAAACAAATAGAAGGGTCATGAAACATAAGGAGATTAAGGAGGAGAAGGTGATTGTTGTCTTACAGAAAATAAAGGGAGACAAATCCCATGGGCTGGATATGATATTCCCTTGGACCTTGTGGGAGTCAAGTGTTGAAATTGCAGGGGTCCTGACAGATATATTCAAAATGTCCTTTGCCACAGGAGAGGTGCCACAGGATTGGAGAGTAGCTCATGTCCCACTGTTTAAGAAAGGCTCTAAAAGTAAGCCAGGTTAACTATAGGCTAGTGAGCCTGATGTCAGTAGTAGGTAAATGAGGTCGTGTTTAACAAATCTTGTAGAGTTTTTTGAGGAAGTTACCAAGAAAGTAGATGAAGGAAAGGCTTTGTATGTTGTCTACATGGACTTTAGTAAGGCCTTTGACAAGGTCCCACATGGGAGGTTAGTTCAGAAGGTTCAGACACAAGGTATCCATAGAGGGATTCAAAATTAACTGTGTGGGAGAAAACAGAGAGTGGTAGTGGATGGTTGCTTCTCAGACTGGAGACCTGTGACTAGAGATGTGCCTCAGGGATCAGTGCTGGAACCATTGTTGTTTGTTGTCTATATCAATGATCTGGATGATCATGTGGTCAATTGGATCAGTAGGTTTGCTGATGAGACAAAGATTGGAGGTGTAGTGGACAGTGAGGAAGCTATTCGAAGCTTGGTGAGAGATCTGGACCAACTGGGAGATTGGGCCAGTAAATGGATGATGGAGTTTAATGAAGACAAGTATGAAGTTTTGCATTTTGGAAGAGCAAATCAAAGAAGAATGCACACAGTAAAAGGTTGGGGACTGAGGAGTGCGGAGGAGGAAAGATACCTGGGGATACAGGTACATTGTTCCCTGAAGGTGGTGTCACAGGTGGACAGGGTTGTAACGAAAGCTTTTGGCATCTTGGCCTTTATAAATAAGAGTATTGAGGATTGGAGCTGGGATGTCCTGCTGAAGTTATCTAAGACATTGGTGAGGACAAGTTTGGAATATTGTGTGCAGTTCTGGTTGCCTTCTTGATAGCCTACTACTCCTGCAAACCAACCTTGGGGATTCATACACAAGCTCTCCCAAGTCTCTCTGCAGAACAGAGCACATTGCACCATTTCAGAAACTCAATCCTTGTCATGAGAACAGCCTTTGCACTTTGAGAGATTAATTGCAAGGGGAAGGTATTCAGTTAATGGCAGGACTCTTCAAAGTATTGATTTTCAGAGGAATCCAGCATTGAGGCTCATTGCTTTTTGAACGTGGCCAGATAAATGGGGAGTGGTAGGTGTGAGAATCAGATGCAACAGTGGTGTTTAAGAGGCTTCTAGATGGACCATGAAGGCGGGAACATCCATTGGGTGCAGTGGCAGAGATTTAGTTGGATCTGGACATGATGGTTGGTGCAGACAGAAATGTCATAGGCTAGTTCTTGTGTCCCACCAGTCTCCGTTCAATGACTATTGGGAAACTTTAATGAATTTGGATTATTATTCCAAAATTCTCTCTCACAGAAATTCCAATTGTTTGGCCAGGCCTATTTCCCAGTACAAGGTCTCGCACGGCCCATTCCCTGGTGGAATGGTCAACAAGCTGCTTGAAGAAACCTTCCTGTTGCAAATTCTGCCCCATCAGAGCCTCTGTACACCAAGGACCTTCTGGTCAATTTTGAGAAATTTGATGCCCCCGAATACAACAAAACTGTGGCTTTTGTAACTTTCCATAATTTGTCTGAATATCTGGACTTTGAACATAACATGGTCCAGGATGTTACAACTTGTTCTCTTCAATTATTTTGCTCCATGATCTTCACCATAAACATTATTTTGATAAACCTCACCCTCTCCCTGTGGCTCTACACCAAGAAGGTCCTTTAAAACCTGAATCCAGTCTCATGGGATGTTCCTTTATCCTGCCTACCAGACTCACCTTTCTACCCTCTGCACGCCCTCCCAAGGCCGCTCCTGCATCATGTGTTCCAGTGTTTTGCTGAGATCTGGTTGTACTTGATGTCTTTGTGACTGCTTCCCTTTTTAGGGCCCATGGAGATCTTACAATGAGGGAGGTGATGCAAAAGATGCACGCATCATCGTCAGACAGAGAGGAACCGGCGCTCAGATTGAGCTGCACATCCAGAACATTCTGGAACTCGGCCAAGACAAGCAAAAGGTCGCAGGGACTGTACTATTCCTGAATGTGGTTGACATTCTCTGAGGATTCAATGTCCATGACATAACCATTGGAGAGCAGCCATCCCTTTCATCTCAGAGGGACCCATGTGCCAGAAGAACCTTCCAGCAGTTGGCATCTTCTCCAAAACAGCATCTTCCCAATCACTCTTTTCTGGATGACTTTTTTGTGATGCCTGCTGCACTAACTAGTCAGAAAACTTCTCGTCATTGAAAATCTCCTGTTTCTATTACAACAGAAAGTTTAACAATCTAGTCATTGTAATCGAGAAATGAAATAAGCAACTGTACAGAAGATAACTTGTTAAAACTGGCCCAATGTAGAGGGTCAATAAAAGAGAAATTAATATATACGAACCTGATCAATGATTTTCTGCAACAGGACACTGAACACGACAAATCTCATCTTGGGGATTGCTCTATCCGGTCTGACAACGGGGTACAGTACTGTGGGGATGGGACTGTCACTGTATAACCCTGGGGTACAGTACTGGTGGGGTCTGGTCTGACAACAGGGTACAGTACCAGTGGGGATGGACTGTCACTAACACCGGGGTACAGTACTGGTGGGGACGGGACTGCCACTGTGTAACACTGGGGTACAGTACTGGTGGGGACGGGGCTGTCACTGTTTGATTGGGGGCACATTAATTAGATAAATGGATAGGAGAGTGAAACTCCCGGATGGTGTGCTGCCTCCCAGGACGCCTCTGATCGAGTTCATAGCATTCTGGAGGGGGTAGGCGAGCAGCCAGATGTTGTGGCCCACCTGGGGACCAATGACATAGTTAGGAGTAGGGATGAGGTCTTGAAGAGGGAATATAGGAAGTTAGGGAAGGAATTATAAAAAAAGGGACCTCAGGGGTGGTGATCTCAGGCTTACTGCCTGTGCCACACACCAGAGAGGATAGGAATAGGAAGTTGTGGCAGATGAATGTGTGGCTGAAGAGTTGGGGCAGGGGGCAGGGGTTCAGATTTGTGGATCATTGGGATCTAATCTGGGGAATGTTTGACCTGTACAAAAAGGATGGGCTGCACCTGAACTGGAAAGGAAATCAGTATCCTGGCGGGCAGGTTTGCTAGACCTGTTGGGGAGGGTTTAAACTAGTTTAGCAGTGGTGGGGGAGGAGGGCAGGTGGGGTGTGAAATTAGACTGTGAGGGTAGAGTAGAAGGACAAAGCTTGATGCTATGTGCTCTGAGTTGGTGAGGAAAGGCAAGCAGGGGTCAAGACATAAAAGGAACCAGTTAAAGGGGTTGAAGTGTGTCTATTTCAATGCTAGGAGTACTAGAAATAAAGAGGATGAACTTCGAGCATGGATCAGTACATGGAACTATGATGTGGCCGTTACTGAAACTTGGCTGGAGAATGGGCAGGATTGGTTCGGGGTTTAGGTGTTTTAAAAGGAATAGGATGGGAGGTAGGAAAGGGGGGGGGAAGTAGCATTACTGGTCAGGGATAGTATCAAGGCTGAATGGGGAGGACACTGCAGAGGGAGGGTCCACTGAAACAGTGTGGGTGGAAGTCAGAAATAGGAAGGGAGCTCTCACTGTGCTGGGAGACGTCGACAGGCTCCCGAATAGCCCTCAGGACCCCGAGGAGCAGATCAGCAGGCATATTTTGGAAATACTGGGTTGTAGGGTGATTTCAACTTCCCTAATATTGACTGTCACCTCCTGACTGTAAGAGGGATGGATGGGGCTGAATTTGTCAGGTGTGTTCAAGAAGGATTCCTGACACAGTGTGTGGACCAGCTGACGAGAGGAGAGGCCGGACTGGATCTAATTCTGGGGAATGAACCTGGTCAGGTGGTGGACCTCTCGGTGGGGGAGCATTTCGGTGAGAGTGACCACAACTCCCTTAGCCTCAACATAGCTATGGAAAAGGATAAAAGCAGACAAAATGGGGAAGGGCTAATGACAATGGGACGAGGCAGGAACTAGCGAGAGTAAATTGGAAACAGATGTTCAAGGGTGAAAGCAGAGAAGTAATGTGGAGGAAGTTTAGGGACCACTTGTGCTGGGTTCAGGATAGGTTTGTCCCACTGGGACAGGGAAAAGATGGGCGGAAAATGGACCCGTGGCTGACAAAACAGGTGAAGCAGCTGGTCAAGGGGAAGAAGGAAGCATTTGTTAGATATAGGAAGCAGGAAATAGGAAGGGCTCATGAGAAATATATGGTCACCAGGAAGGAGCTTAAGAAAGGATTTAGGAAAGTTTGAAGGGGGCATGAGAAGGCCTTGGCTGTAGGATTAAGGAGAACCCCAAGTCATTCTATGCGTATGTGAAGAACAGAAGGATGACAAGAATGAAGGTGGGGCCTGGAGCCAGAGGAGGTTAGGGATGACCTAAATGAATATTTTGCTTCAGTATTCACAAGAGAAAAGGATCAGGATCAAGGTGAGGTTGGAATAGAACAGGCCTGTGTGCTGGACAATGTGGAGATTGAGGAAGAGGAAGTGTTGGATCTTAAAAACATCAAGATTAATGTCCCCAGGGCCAGATGCGATATACCCCAGGCTGCTATGGGAAGGGAGGGAAGAGATGGCTGGGGCAGTAACTATGATCTTTGAATCTTCTTTGGCCACAGGGGAGGTGCCAGAGGATTGGAGAATGGAAAATGTGGGCCCCTTGTTTAAAAAGGAGAATAGGGAGTGTGATCGTACAGATTCTATCATCAATGTGTTTTCTGTACAGATGTTAGTGTAGGATGACTGTGATTGGCTGAGAGTGTAGCACCACCTACTGGCAGGTCTTAAAGGATTGCTCCTAGCCAGACCAGGTCATTCTGGACTAGTCGACCTACTTGTGATATGCTCCAGTCTTTTAGTTAATAAAAGCCTTGGTTTGGATCAACAAGTCTTTGGTTCTTTCGACACACATTACAGGGAGAACCCTGGGAATTCTAGACCGATGAGTTTATGTCATTGGGTGCAAACTATTGGAGAGGATTCTTAAGGATGGGATCTCTGAGTATTTGGAGAAGTCCAGTCTACTCCATGACAGTCAACATAGCTTTGTGAAGGGAAGATCGTGCCTAATTGAGTTTTTTGAGGAGGTAACAAAAGAAATTGATGAGGTGGTAGATGTGGTTTACGTGGATTTTAGCAAGATATTGGACCAGGTTCCCCACAAGAGACATGTCCAGAAAGTCATGAGTCATTGGATCAGTGGAACCTTGGCTGTGGATAAAAAATTGGCTTGTAGGAAGAAAGCAGAGAGTAGCAGTGAAAGGAAAGTATTCTGCCTGGAGGATGATGACTAGTGGAGGGGCCGCTGGGATCTGTTCTGGGACCCTTGCTCTTTGTGATGTTTATAAATGACCAAGATGGAGGCAGAAGGATGGGTAAGTAAGTTTAAAACCATAGAACACTACAGTACAGAAAACAGCCCATTTGGCCCTACTAGTATGTGCTGAAACAATACTCTGCTAGTCCCATTGAACTGCACCTAGTCCATAACCCTCCAGACCGCTTCTATCCATGTATCTTTCCAATTTATTCTTAAAACTCAAGAGTGAGACCACATTTACTATGTCTGATGGCAGCTCGTCCCACACATTAAGTTCCCCTTAATGTTCTCCCTAAACCTTTCCCCTTTCACCCTAAAGCCATGTCATCTTGTATTTATCTCTCCTAATCTCAGTGGGAAGAGCCTACACACATTTACTCTGTCTATACCCCTCATAATTTTGTAAATCTCTATCAAATCTCCCCTCATTCTTCACTCCAGGGAATAAAATCCGAATCTGTTTAATTGTTCCATGTAACTCAATTCCTGATGTCCTGGCAACATCCTAGTAAATCTTCTCTGCACTCTTTCTATCTTATTGATATCTTTCCTGTAGTTCAGTGACCAAAACTGCACACAATTCTCCAAATTTGGCGTCATCAATGTCTTATCCAACTTTACCATAACAGCCCAACTCCTGGACTCAATACTTTGATTTATGAAGACCAAGATGCCAAAAGCTCTCTTTACAACCCTGTCCACCTATGATGCCACTTCCAGAGAATTATGTATCTGTATTCCCAGATCCCTCTGTTTTACTGCACTCCTCAGTGCCCAACCATTTCCTGTGTATGTCCTTTCTTGGTTTGCCCTTCCAAAATGCAACACCTCACACTTGTCTGCATTAATCGGCCATTTATCAGCCCATGTTTCCAGCTGGTCCAAATCCCTCTGCAAACTTTGAAAACCTTCTTCACTGTCCACAACGTCTCCAATCTTAGTGTCATCTGTAAACTTGCTGATCCAATTGACCACATTATCATCCAGATCATTGATATAGACAACAAACAACAATGGTCCCAGCACCGATCCCTGAGACACATCACTAGTCACAGGCCTCCAGTCTGTCTCCACTCTCTGTTTTCTCCCACATGGCCAATTTCAAATTCCTCTATGGATACCTTGTGTCTGAACCTTCTGAACTAACCTCCCATGTGGGACCTTGTCAAAGGCTTTACTAAAGTCCATGTAGACAACATACAAAGCCTTTCCTTCATCTACCTTCCTGGTAACTTCCTCAAAAAACTCTACAAGATTTGTTAAACATGACCTACCATGCACAAAGCCAGTTTGACTGTCCTTAATCAACCCATGTCCAAATACCTGTCTCTCAGAACTCCTTCCAATCATTTACTGACATCAGGCTCACTAGCCTATAGTTACCTGGCTTACTTTTGGAGCCTTTCTTAAACAGTGGGACAACATGAGCTACTCCAAATCTGTGGCACCTTGCCCGTGGCTCAGGACATTTTGAATATATCTGTCAGGGTCCCTTCAATTTCAACACTTGTCTCCCACAAGGTCCGAGGGAATATCATATCCAGCCCAGGGGATTTGTCTCCCTTTATTCACTGTAAGACAGCAATCAACTTCTTCTCCTTAATCTTATGTTTCATGACCCTTATATTTGTTTCCCTTCCCTCCGTATGCACTATGTCAATTTCCTGAGTAATACTGAGACCAAAAAAAAGATCTCCCCATTTTGTGAGGCTCCACACATAGTTGACCACTCTGATCCTCTAGGGGACCAATTTTGTCCCTTGTTATCCTCTTATTCTTAATATCCTTGTAGAAACCCTTCAGATTTACCTTCACATTATCTGGAAAAGCCCCCTCATGTCTTCTTTTAGCCTCTTGATTTCCCTCTTTATTATTCTGACATTTTCTATACTCTCCAAGAACCTCGTTTGCTCCTTGTTGGTTATACCGATTATACATCTCTCTTCTTCTTAATCATATCACCTATATCCCTTGAAAACCAGGGTTCCCCATGTCTGTTAATTTTATCTTTAAACATGCAAACTCTACTCCCTCAAAATTTCTCCTTTGAAGGCCTCCCATGAACTGAACACGTCCTCGTCTGAAAACAGCATCTCCCAATCCACTCCTAGATCTTTTCTCCTTTCCACAATATTGGCCTTTCTCCAATTTAGAATTTCAACCTGAGGCCCAGACCATATAACCATATATAACCATAGAACCATTTACAGCACAGAAACAGGCCAGTTCGGCCCTACTAGTCTGTGCCGAACATCTTCTGCCCCCCAGTCCCACTGACCCACATTTGGCCCATAACCCTCTTCACCTCCCCCTAAACCTTCCCCCCACTCTCACTCTATGCCCTTTTGTTTGAATCACCCCAACTCTCAGTGGAAAAAGCCTGTCCACATTGACTCTATCCGTCCCCCTTATAATTTTGAATAACTCCATCAAATCACCCCTCATCCTTCTACACTCCAGGGAATAAAGTCCCAGCATGGAACTCAAATCCTGAAACCCCGGCAACATTCTCGTAAACCTCTGCACTCTCTCTATACTGTTTATATCCTTCCGTAATTCAGGGACCAAAACTGCACAAAATATTCCAAATTTGGCCTCACCAATGCCTGAAACAATTTCAACATGACATCCCAACTCCTGTGTTCTATTCTCTGATTTATGGAAACCAACATACTAAATGCCTTCTTCAACACCTTATCTATATGTGATTAATCTTTTAGAGAATTATGTCCCATGACTCCTCAATCCCTTTGTTCCACTTCACTCCTCAATTATCTACTATTTAACGTGTATGACCTATTTTGATTAGTCCTACCAAAATGTAGCACCTCATATTTATCATATTAAATGCCATCTGCCATCGTTTAGGCCACTCCTAACTGTCCTATATCACCCTGTAAGCTTTGATAATTTTCCTCACTGTCCACAACATCACCAACCTTTGTATCATCTGCAAATTTACTAATCCAATTTACCACCCTATCATCTAGATCATTAATATATATGACAAACAGCAGTGGACCCAGTACCGATCCCTGAGGCAAATCCACTCATTACTGGCCTCCAATTCAATAAACCATTTTCCACCACTTCTCTCTGGCATCTCCCATCCAATCATTGTTGAATCCATTTCACTACTTCATCATTAATACCCAATGCTTCCACCTTCCTTACTTACCTCTTATGGGGAACCTTATCAAAAGCCTTACTAAAGTCCAAATTGACAACACCCACTGCCTTCCCCTCATCAACCTTTTTAGTAACCTCCTTCAAAAACTCTACAAGATTTATTAGACATGATCTACCACGTAGAAAACCATGCTGACGACTCCCAATTAATCCCTGTCTTTCCAAGACATATATACCATCACTAAGAAAAGTTTCCATTAATTTACCCACCACCGATGTCAGACGTACAGGCCTTTAATTACCAGATCTACTTTTGGATCTTTTTTTGAACAGCAGATCAATATGGGTCACCCTCCAGTCCCTTGGCACTTCCCTCATGGCCAGTGACATTTTAAATATTTCCATCATGATCCATCAATACTCTCATCACATTACCTATCCTAGGGAATATTTTGCTGGGACCTGGAGATTTATCCACCCTGATCTTTTTCAATGGAGCCAACACGACATCCTCATTCATCCTTATTTTCCATGAGCTTCCTACATATTTCTTCATTTCATCTGGCTCAATATTCTTTTCCTTAGTGAATACTGAAGAATAAAAATTGTTTAAAATTTTACCCATCTCCTCTGGCTTTTTTAAAAAAAACACTCCTTATATTCCTCGAGCAGTTCATCCCTTCCCTGCTGTTCCTACCTGTTGTTCACATCCCTCTTCCTCCAAACCAAGTTCCCAATATCTTTTGAAAACCAAGACTCCCTACAGTTTCTAACCTTTCCTTTAATCCTCACGGGGACAGACCAACTCTGTGCTCTCAGAACTTCTCCTTTGAATCTCCCTCCATTTATCTGCTACATCCTTCCCTGAAAATATCTTATCCCAATCCACACCTTCCAAATCTTTTCTCATCCCCTTCAAATTTGCTTTCTTCCAATCAAGAATCTCAACCTTTGGCCCATCTCTATTCTTTTCCATTACTAGCCTAAGACTAATAGTATCGCAATCACCAGACCCAAAGTGTCCCCAACACAAGCCTCTGTCACCTGATCTACCTCGTTCCCTAATAGGAGATCCAAAACGGCCCCCTCTCCAGTCAGTTCTTCCACATATTGATTAAGAAAACTTCCCTGAACACACTCAAACTCGACCCCATTCAGCCCCTTACTGTATGGGTGTCCCAGTTAATGTTTGGAAAGTTGAAGTCTCCCACAACAACCATCTTGTGTTTATTACACATATACACAACTTCCTTACAAATTTGCTCCTCTAATTCCCTCAGCCCACTCGGTGGTCTAGAATACGCTCCCATTAATGTATTCATGCCTCTGCCATTCCTCAATTCTACCCAAATAGCCTCACTGGATGATCCCACCAAACCGTCCTGCCACAGCACTGCTGTAATGTTCTCTCTAATAAGCAATGCAACTCCTCCACCTTTTATCCCCCCGGTTCTATCAGGCCTAAAACAACGGAATCCTGGAATATTTAACTGCTAAACATGCCCTTCCTGTAACCAAGTTTCACGGATGGCCACAATATTGTATTTCCATATGGCCGTCCACACCTTAAGCTAATCCTCCTTATTTACAATGCTCCTTACATTCAATAGATGCACTTCATACTCCTTTTGTTACCATCTACTTTGACCTTCCTCCTCCATTTATTTTTACATTCTGTTCCCTCCATTCCTTCCAATCCAGGTGTTCTTCCTCCCTAATCTCCCACTCTCATTCTGATTCCCACCCCCTGCTAAACTAATTTAAACCCTCCCCAACAGCTCTAACCATCCTTCTCCATAATTAACTTGAAACTAATGGCATTATGATCACTGGGCTAAAAATCCTCCCCTACACATACTCTGCCACCTGTCCTGTCTGGTCCCTAATAGGAGATCCAGTGTTGCATCTTCTTTCATTGGTACATGGATATATAGATTTAGAAAACTTTCTGAACACATTTGACAAAGTTTGTAGATGATACAAAGGTTGGAGGAGTTGTGAATGGAGCTGAAGGTTGTCAAAGGTTACAAGAGGATATAGACAGGACGGAAAGTTGGGCAGAAAAGTTCCAGATGGAGTTCAATCTGGTTAAGTATGAAGTGATGCGTTTTGGAAGGACAAACCAGAAGGTTGAGCACAGGGTTCATGGTCAGTTACTGAAGAGAAGAGTGTGGTTAACAGAGGGACCTTGGGGTCCAAATCCATACACCCCTCAAGGTCACCACATAGGTTGATAGGATAGTTAAGAAGGCCTATGGGATTCTGGGATTCATTCATAGGGGGATTGAGTTCAAGAGTAGAGAGGCCATGTTGCAACTCTACAAATTTCTGGTGAGACCACACTTAGAGACTTGTGTTCAGTTCTGGTCACTTCATTACAGGAAGGATGTGGAAGCTGTGGAGAGGGGGCAGAGGAGATGCACCAGGATGTTGCCTGGATTGGGAAATAAGTCTTATGAGGCCAGGTTAGCAGAGCTGGGCCTTTTTGAAGTGTTGAAGGATGAGAGGAGACTTGAGAAAAAAAACTACAAAAAAGATATATAAAGAAGAAACAATATACTAAAAAAAAATATATAGATTGAGTTGTTTTGCTCTTGGAAACACTCGAAGATCTCACCTAAAAACATTTGCACAAAAAAAACATAGTTCATTCAGGGAAAACTGAATGGAACCAGAGGAATCAAAGAAATTATTTATAAATTTAATTCTAATGTTTGAGCATATGGGCTCCAAATCTGTAAAAAAAAAGTAGAATATTTACTTCTCAAATTATATATTATTTTTTTCTGACAGAATTCAGCTTCAATCTGTTCACCGTCTTCCTAAAGAAACATCAGATTCCAAATTAACAGCAAAACACTGGAGCTAATCTAACAAATTTTAATTGAGAATCTGATAAATCTAATTAAGGAATTATATTTCCAAACTTTCTTATCATAAATAATCCAGGATTTAACGGAAAAACAACACCAGTAACTTGTTGCAAAAAATTACAAATAGAAATCCAAAATGGTTTGACTTTTCAACAGGACCAAGTTGGGTATAAAAAAGTTCCATTTAAAACACTGATCTGAAATATCTGATTTCCATTTCTTCAGTTTTTGAGGGATAATCTGCAAAGATGACATGTTGGGTACCATACCCTCATTTTGATGGCAGGGTGAATGAACTATAGGAGCCGACATGTTATGGACAATACCGCCATCTGGTGTTGGGTGTACAAACTATAGGAGCCCACATGTTGGGGGACAATACTGCCATCTGGTGACTGGGTGAACAAACTTCAGGAGCCCACATGTTAAGGATAATCTCACCATCTGGTGTCGGGTGTATAAACTATCGGACCCCACATGTTAGGGACTATACCACCATCTGGTGATGAGGTGAACAAACTACAGGAGGCCACATGTTGGGGACAATACTGCCATCTGGTATCAGGGTGTACAAACTATGGGAGCCCACATGTTGGGGACAATACTGCCAACTGGTGTTGGGGTGAACAAACTACAGGGGCCCGCATGTTGGAGACAATACTGCCATCTGGTGCCAGGGTGAGATCAGGATCACCTGGAAGCAGAGATTGTGATAGATCAGAGCTTCAGGGATCCAGTTACCTCAGAGATAAAGGCAGCTGGGTGACTGTGAGGAGAGTCAAGGCAGTTGGATACAGTTGGCGGTAACAATCTATCAGGGTGACCTACCAGGTCCAAGTTGTAGTAGTCAGTATCTGGCATTGAGACTGGCCCCTTGGCTCAGAAGCAAAGGAGGGAAGAGAGGAATGCAGTTGTGACTGGAGATTTGAAATTAGGAGGACAGACACGAGAGAAAGTTGGGAGAGATCGATTATCCCAGATGGTTTGTTGCCTCCCTGGTTCCAGGATCTGTGATATCCAAATCAGGTGCTCCCGATTCTCAGAAGGGAGGGTGAGCAGCCAGATGTCACGGTCCATGTAGGGACTAATGACGTGGGCAGGAAGGGTGAGGAGATCCTGCAGGGAGAGTTCAGGGAGTTAGGTGCAAAGTGGAAGGAGAGTCCAGGGTTGCAATCTCAGGATTGCTACGTGTGTCACGTGCCAGCAAGATGAGAAACACAAAGATAATCCAGTTTAACCCATGACTAAAGAGATGGTGTAGGAGGGAGGTCTTCAGGTTTCTGGATCATTGGGCTCTTCCAGGGAAGGTGGGACCTGTCCCAACAGGACAGTTTGCACCCGAACTGGAGGGGGATTAATATCCTTGTGGGTAGTTTTGCTAATGCTTCTTTGGGGGGAGGGGAGTTCATTTAGATTTGCAGGGGAGGGGAATCAGAGTGTTGGAGCAGATAGTGAGGTGGGGGATGATGAGAGTCATGCAAGGACTGCTTGTAAAGACAGGGTTGTTCAGGAAAGAAATGGTCTCACATGCATCTACTTCGATACGAGGAGTATGTCGGGAAGGGTATTTCTCATCGTTCCGGAGCATAACTTCTCCCATGTTTCCTTTTTTATCTTTATATTTAAATCTTGTTCCCATTTTTGTTTAGTTTTACCATTTGTTTCCTCATTCTGATATTTTCCCTTAATGACAGAATTGCAATTGGATAAATCACAAATAGCACTTGTATGTTTAGGGTTGGCAGTAGCTAGAAAATGTATTGCTGTAACATGGAAGAATGATGTTGAATTGAATACACAAAGATGGCACAATGAATTACAATCGTGTCTTTATTTGGAGAAGATAACTCCATTTGAGAAATAATTTTCTTTTTTTGTTAAAATGTGGAACTTATATTTGGAATGTACGGGTTTGGATAGAAATGTTGTTTGTGATGTAAAGAGTTGGCACGCCGTCAGCAGCTGTTAAATACACAGCATCATTTGTTTTAAAGCTCTGAGGGGAGGTTCGTTGTGGGGGGAGGGGGAGGGGGAGGGGTTTTTTTATGTATGCATTTTGCAAAACTTTAATAAAATTTTCAAAAAACATAACATGGCATTACAAGATCTCAAATTTTCTCTCGTCATACAGGACAATCCCGCACTACTACAAAATGCATGCTGGCAGAACTGATGTTTGGACGCAACTTGAGAACTGTACTCTCCGTGGTACACCCAAACAGGAGTCTTTGTATCTCGCAGTCACCATCTCTGGGTATATCCTCACCGTTAGGTACACAGGAGTGTGATGAGCTGCCACCGGACATCTCAACAGCAATGACCCATTCTCTAGGGTCGGCTAATGAGGAAATGGTACTTTCTCCTGTGAGATCAGTAGTTTCCCCAGAATAGACAATAGGAGCTGGAGTAGGCCCTTTGGCCCGTCGAGCCAGCACCGCCATTTTACAGATCATGGCTGATCACTACCATCAGTACCCCTTTCCAGCCTTATCCCCATAACCCTTAACTCCTTTGCCCACTAGAGTCTTATCTAACTCGGGTTTCTTTAACAAAATTTCATTAAATCTCCAATGGAAAGTAGTTTCTACCACCTCAGAGCCAATACAAGAAATTAGCAGTAACGAATGATCAGACTAAATCCTACTCTTATATTCAGCAGGAGTAATTCTACCTTGCAATTGTCGATACCAAAAAAGTCAATTCTTGAGAACGAATCATAACAGACAGAATGAAATGAAAAATCTTTTTCAGTCGGATTTAACAGTCTCCATATTTCCACCAAATTGAAATCTCTCATCAACTTGGTTATTCTTTTAGCCATTTTAGTTTTCTTTAGTTTTTGGAGATTTATCCAATAATGGATCCAAACAACAATTGAAATCCCCTCCAACCAAAATATTCTCGTTCAATTGATTCAGAAATGTATCTGTAACAAATTCTACATCATCTTCATTTGGTGCGTACACATTCATCAGGGTCCAAGCTTCTGAAAATATTTTACAGTTAACCTTCAACACTCTACCCGCATTGGCAGAACAAGATTCCAAAATAAAAGGCACTTTTTTATGTAGCAAAATTGCTACTCCTCTAGCTTTAGAATTAAAAGATAATGCTGAGAAATATGGTTGAAGATGATTAAACTTGCACCCTTTTGTGAAAAGGGATGCAATGCAAAGAATGTAGACGAGAGCTTGAAAACAGACAGTACTAGCTATTAGGCCTCTTCTTATCAGGAGTCCCAAGGATGCAAGGATCTGATCCAGGTTGGTACAGTGACCGAAGGTAGTCTATAGCTAATACTGTGCTTGCTTAATAGAGACATGAATATTAACTTAGACGCCCCTAAGGAGGGAATGAACTAGGAGTCAAGTGATGGAGTAGTGGCCGGTAGGGGAACTCCAGCCCTCTCCAGAAAAGTTAAAAAAAGATAGAGAAAAAACAAAAGCACAAACTTAAAAACCAAAACAAAGTGAAAGTAAAAGTGTGAAGAAAATGGCAGCGAAGAAAGAAAAACCAAAAACAACGGGAAGAAAAGAAGAAGGAAAGACGTCGGAAGAAGAAGGTGAAGGCCTTACCTGGTATATATATAGTGTACATACATGAATGTATCCGTATTTAGAGGAAAATATATAGAGTATAGACAAGAATTAATAAGGGAGGGAAATGGAATAGAGGGAATAAGGAGGGAATTAAAAGAGTGACCTTTGTTACATATGAAAATTGAAATCTTTTCTGAGGGGGCTGGGTGGGGAGGAGTTACGGTCACTGCAAAATCAGTTGACGTTTGCGAGTGAATTTGCAAATCCAAATGGAGAGGGGAGATGTGGTTGTCCGACAAGGGATAAAGGACAACTCAGGAGGGGGAGGGGAGATTGGGGTTAAAGAAGTTTTAAATAGGAGAATAGGGAAAATGTTTGATGTTTTAGAAATGTTGTCTTATAAAGTGTTCAAAACAAGAAAGCAGAAATGGATAAGAAGGAAAGGTAATGATGGAGAAATGGAAAGGGAAGATAAACAAAGTATAAAATGGCTACGCTGAACTATATGACTTTAAATATTAATGGAATACATAACCAAATTAAAAGGAAGAAACTGCTAAATTTACTGAAAAAAGAAAAAAATGATATAGCATTTGTGGAAGAAACACATTTAACTGAATTGGAGCACAAGAAATTAAAGAGAGATTGGGTAGGACACGTAACAGCAGCGTCGTATAATTCAAAAGCAAGAGGAGTAGCTATATTAATTAGTAAAAATGTGCCAATTAAAATAGAAGAGGAAATAATAGATCCAGCAGGGAGATATGTAATGATAAAATGTCAGATATATTCGGAGTTTTGGAATTTACTCAATGTATATTCACCTAACGAAGAAGATCAAAAGTTTATGCAAGATATTTTTTTGAAGTTAGCAGATACGCAAGGGAACATATTAATAGGAGGGGATTTCAACCTGAATTTGGATTCAAATATGGACAAAACTGGGAAAAAAATTAACAGAAAGAACAAAGCAACCAAATTTATAATTAAATCGATGGAAGAAATTCAACTTTTGGATATATGGAGGAAATAACACCCAAAGGAAAAGGAATATTCATATTACTCAGCTAGACATAAAACATACTCAAGAATAGACCTATTTTTGTTATCAGCTCGTATGCAAGATAGAGTAAGAAAAACAGAATATAAAGCTAGAATATTATCGGACCATTCACCCTTAATATTGACAATAAAGTTAGAGGACATCCCTCCAAGAATGTATAGATGGAGATTAAACCCCATGTTACTCAAAATGCAGGATTTTAGAGAATTAATTGAAAGACAAATTAAAATGTATTTTGAAATAAACACGGAATCAGTGAAAGATAAGTTTATACTATGGGATGCAATGAAAGCGTTCATTAGAGGGCAAATAATACGTTATGTAACCAAGATGAAGAAGGACTATAATCAGGAAACAGAGCAGTTGGAAAGGGAAAAAGAATTAGCAATGAAGGAAGATACAACTAAAAGAAGAGAATTGGCGGATAAAAAAATAAAATATGAAACACTACAAATATATAAGGTGGAGAAGAACATAATGAAGACAAAACAGAAATATTATGAACTGGGGGAAAAAACGCACAAAATTCTAGCATGGCAGCTTAAGACAGAACAAGCTAAGAAAATGGTATTGGCATCAAGGAAAGACAAACAAATCACAAGGAGATCAAGGAAAACTTTAGAGAATTCTCTGAACAATTATACCAAACTGAAAACGAAGGGAAAGAAGGGAAAATAGATGAATTTCTAATTAAAATTGAACTACCAAAACTACAAATAGAGGAACAAAATAAATTAACAGAACCATTTGGAATAGTAGAAATACAAGAGATAATAAAAAAAATTACCAAATAATAAAACACCAGGAGAGGATGGATTCCCAATAGAATTCTATAAAACATTTAAAGACTTATTAATTCCACCCCTCCTGGAAGTAATCAACCAGATTGACAAAACACAAAGCTTACCAGATTCATGTAAAACAGCAATAATTACAGTAATACTAAAGCAAGGGAAAGATCCACTCACACCAGCGTCATATAGACCAATATCTTTACTTAACACAGATTATAAGATAATAGCTAAACTATTAGCAAACAGATTAGCAGAGTATGTACCTAAAATGGTGAATCTAGACCAAACTGGATTTATTAAAAAAAGACGCACAACAGACAATATTTGTAAATTTATTAACTTAATTCATGCAGTAGAAGGGAGTAAAGCGCCAACAGTAGCAGTTGCTTTAGACGCAGAGAAGGCCTTTGACAGAGTAGAATGGAATTATTTATTCAAAGTATTGCAAAAATTCAGTTTACCAGAGAAGTATATTAATTGGATTAAAGCATTATATAAGGGGCCATTGGCGAAAGTGACAGTAAATGGATATGTATCAAAGCAATTTAACTTAAGCAGGTCAACACGGCAGGGATGCCCACTATCACCTTTATTGTTCGCGTTAGCTATAGAACCACTAGCAGAATTGATAAGAACAGAAAATAATATAAAAGGGATAAAAATAAAAGACAAGGAATATAAAATCAATTTATTTGCGGACGATGTTATAGTATACTTAACAGAACCAGAACTATCAATAAAAGAATTATATAAGAAATTGAAGGAATATGGAGAAGTGTCGGGTTACAAGATCAACGTAAATAAAAGTGAAGCAATGCCTATGAATAATGCGGATTTCTCAAAATTTAAGAAGGAATCACCATTCAGATGGCAAATGCAAGCAACAAGATACCTAGGTATACAAATAAATAAAAATCTCGGCCAACTATATAAACTCAATTATTATCCACTAATGAAAAAATTACAGGATGATTTAGAGCATTGGAAAGATTTACCACTAACACTAATAGGAAGGATAAACTGTATTAAAATGAACATTTTTCCAAGGATATTATACCTATTTCAGGCATTGCCAATACACCTGACAGAGAAATTCTTCAAGGAGTTAAAGAAAATAATAAGGGAATTTTTATGGAAAGGGGGGAAACCGAGGATAGCACTAGATAAATTAACAGAATGGTATAAACAAGGAGGCTTACAACTGCCAAACTTTAAAAATTATTATAGAGCCGCACAATTAAGATACCTATCAGATTTTTATCAAACAAGGGAAAAGCCCGATTGGACTAGATTAGAATTAGATAAAATAGGGGAAAAGATACCTGAACACATATTATATAAATGGGATGAAAAATTGGTACAACATAGAAGTTCTCCAGTATTACATCATCTACTCAATATTTGGAAGAAGATTCATGTAGAAAGAAATAAAACAAATTATCAATTACCAAAACTAATATTGACGCAAAACAAGTTACTCCCTTTTACAATAGATAACCTTTCCTTTAGAGAATGGGAGAAAAAAGGGATTAAAAGAATAGAAAATTGTTTTTCAGGAAATAGACTCTTATCCTTCGAACAAATGAAAGATAAGTACAATATAACTCAAGATACAGCGCTGGCATATTACCAATTGAGATCCTACTTGAAGGATAAATTAGGAAGCAGCTTGAGTTTGCTAGAGGGAAGTAACCTTGAATATGTGATTACAGATACAATGATAATCAAAAGATTTATAACAAATATGTATATTAAACTGCAAGAAAAGGAGAATGAGGAAACAAATGGTAAAACTAAACAAAAATGGGAACAAGATTTAAATATAAAGATAAAAAAGGAAACATGGGAGAAGTTATGCTCCGGAACGATGAGAAATACAATAAATACGAGGTTACGTATGATACAATATAACTGGATACACAGGCTATACATTACACCTCAAAAGTTAAATAAATGGGACCCAACAGTATCTGATAGATGTTTTCGATGTAAAAAGAAATGGGAACAACAATTCATGCAATCTGGACATGTGAGAAAGTAAAAAAATTTTGGGAAGATCTAAATCAGATATTAAATAAAATTACAGAAAACAATATACCAAAGAATCCAGAGATCTTCCTCCTAAGTAACATAAAAAACAAAGAATTTGGAATTGATTTGGAGGATGCACAAAAAAGATTTGTTAAGATAGCTCTAGCCATAGCAAAAAAATGTATTATGTCAACCTGGAAATTGGAAGATAATTTGAAAATACAACAATGGCATATAGAAATGAATAAATGTATTCCATTAGAAAAAATAACATATAGTTTAAGAAATAATATTGAAATATTTGAACAAATATGGGAGCCTTACATGAAACACAATAGAGAAAACCTACTGGGGACATTCACTACCTAAATTAACGAAAGGAGAAGGAAATGAAAAGAATTGACTCAGTGGAATTTCTTGTTTATTTTTATTGAATGACAACATTGTTTGACTGGTTTAATGTATCCTAGATTTTGTACTTTAAATGGATGGGAGGGGGAAGGTAGGGAGGGTGGGATGGGAGGAGGGAGGGGGGGAGAAAATGGCACTGTATATATTTGAAAAGGAAAAAGTATATATCATGGTTAATGTGGTTTATGGTGTGAAAAATAAAAAATTATATAAAAAAAAGGAGGGAATGAACTAATTAACAAAACATGTGATGTATGAAGAGGGAGGAACTGAGTGATACCTGAATTGATGGAAGGGAGAAGGAGAATGTTGTAATGTATTGGGATTCTGATTGGAAGAAGGTAAATGAAGGTGGGCTGATGTTGAGCACGGAAAGGAGTGATGATTCTGAACTTCCGGTGTGTCTCCAGACCAGGCACACCCGACTCTGCAGACTCGTGCATGCCCAGTTCAGCCGGGGCTCAGAGGCTTATATCCTCTGACCCTGCGCTAGTGACATCACCGGCCACGCACACACATTCACGATCCCCAACCTCTTCAAACGCGCATCTGATGCTGCGCTCACACCCCCCACTCTGAGGTTGGACTCACTGCACCGGTGCCATCTTGCGTTCCCGAATGCAACGAGGGCGCCAGCGTAACTGTTAATTTTGTCTGAAGAGTCCTCAGTGTTTTCGTTGCTTCACCAATCGACTCCCGTGGATCCTTCTGAAAGTTAGGCCTCAGTTCCTCCACACTTTGTTCTTTTTAAATGTAATTTCTTTACCAGTTGGCCTCTTGTTTTCTTCATTGTTACTATAGACAATACTTTTAAGCCTTGTCAAAAAAGTTTTAAAATTGTTGAATGTCTTTACTATTTGGGCATTAATTATTCAGGTGGGGAGAGATGGTTTCACACGTCTTCTTCCTCCACCATCTTGCCACACCCCGATGCCATGTTACGTTTGATTCCTGGGCCTTCATGGCATTCTACTTCTCCATTAGTGCTCGGATGATAAGATGTGTCTCGTATATTTTTTGGTTGAAAGCATCAGACACAAATTGTGGTCCCTTGTCTGAGGCCAGTTCTTTTGGCAAACTGGAGGGGGCGAAAATACTCCTCAGTCTTGGTGGTTTTTCAGCTGTTGCTGTGTGCATTTGGGATCCCATAGGCCATTTGGAGGGTTCATCCACCACAGGCAGTTTCCACCCATAAATGGATCCACAAAATCAATGTGAATTCAGAGTCAGGGGTGTGAAGGCTACTTCCAGTGGTTAGCTTTGGCTTAGGATGCTTTAAATTACATTTCTTGGCAAATGTGACATCTTCTCACGGTCTGTTCCATTGATAGCCACCAAACACGCAGGTGCGCTAGGGGCTTTATTCAGACCATCCCTGGATGATTGTTGTGGGGTTGGGCTAACATTGCTGGTTGCCATTTCTTCAGAATGATTCTTCTTTTCTCCCCCACAATGAACAACCCTCTTCAATTGATACCTCGTTGTGTATCATATAATAAGGTTTTAATATGGGTCTAATCCTCTCAGCCTCAGTCCATCCATTTAATGTGCAGTTCAGGATCTTTTGATAGGGTCACCTCATTTTGTACCTTTACTAATCGTTTATGCTGGAATTGGCAAATGTCAAAGTCGCTTGTTATTAATGGGCTAAGGCCTCTGTTCAGTTTTTAAAAATATTTTGGGGGGGTTTTCCTACAAATATACATTGAAATTTTCCATTTTCAAGATGTATAGATATAAATATGTAAGTTTTTCATTCAAAACACAACAACCCCTTCCCTCCCCCCCCCTTTCACAGTATAAATCTGTGGACCATCAGGGCTTACAATTGGGTTTTTAAAAGAAGAAAATCTTCATTGGGGAGATGGCTTATATTTTTGTCACAGTCGCAGCTTTCTATTTATTTATTATTATTATTATAATATCTGGGCCCCGACGTAGCCCAGATATGGTTGCCATATTTTTATAAATGTTCTTTAGACTGTATGTCAGTTTTTTCCACAGGTAACAACTGTTCATCTGTTTTCCATTGTGTAGAGGGGAGTTGTATTTCCAAGTAATTGCAAGACATTTCTTCATCACATCTAAAGCTATTTGGAATGTAGTTAGCTCATTACTCATTTCAATAAAATTACCCAAAGGATAAAGCTCCGGGTCATGCGTGAAGGCCACCCCTGTTACCCTTGTTAATATTTCAGTCGTCTCCTGCCAGGAAGGTCTCACCTTCACACACGACCATGTAGCATGGACAAACGTTCCTATTTCTATTCCACATCTGATCTATGTTTTGATCCATGTAATTTCTGTAGTTACATAGATGGAGGAAATTGTATTGTACTAATCCGTATCTTGCATTTATAATTGATGTCATGGTATCCAAACACCTGTTTGCAAGAAAAAGCTGATCTGATCTCTAACATATTCAATAAATTCCAGTTTCTTTAACAACATTTCATTAAATCTCCAATGGTAAGTAGTTTCTGTCACCTCCGAGCCAGTACATGAAATTAATAATAACAAATTGTGATTGTACAGGATACTATCAAATGTATATATTTACATATAGCAGTAGTGATTGGCTGAGAGCCGTAGCCACACCTACTGGCAGGTCATAAAGGGCTGATCCTAACCAGACCCAGGTCAGTGTGGACTGGTCGACCTTGATGTAATACGCTCTGGTCTTTTGCTAACAAAAGCCTTGGTTTGAGTCAACAAGTTTTTGAGTCATTCGACACGCTGCAATGATCAGACTAAATCCTACTCTTATATTCAGCAGGAGTAATTCTACCTTGCAATTGTGCCAATACCAAAAATATGTCAATTCTAGAAAACAATTTGTGATGGGCAGAATAGAATGAAAAGTCTTTTTCAATTGGATTTAAGTCTCCATATTTCCACCAAATTTAAATCTTTCATCAACTCAGCTATTCTTTTAGCCATTTTAATTTTTTTCCCCACAGTTTTTGGAGATTTATCCAATAATCGATCCAAACAACAATTGAAATCCCCTCCAACCAAAATATTCTCGTTCATTTGATTCAGAAATGTATCTAACAAATTCTACATCATCTTCATTTGGTGCGTACACATTCATCAGGATCCAAGTTTTGAAAATATTTTATAATTAACGTTCAACATTCTGCCTGCATTGACAGAAAAAGACTCCAAAATAAAAGGCACTTTTTAATGTATTAAAATTGTGACTCCTCTAGCTTTAGAATTAAAGGATGATGCTATCACATGACCTACCTAATCCTGTTTCAAATGTTCTTTCTCGGTCAAATGAGTCTCTTGTAGAAATGCAATTTCCACCTTCATCTTAATATAGTCCAGTGCTCGTTTCCATTTTATCAGATGGTTAAGCCTTTTAACATTAAATGTCACAAAATTCAAATTATACATTGTTCCCATTAGAATGTCACACAACACAGCCAACCCTGAAGGTTCAGTACAGAGTAAATTTATTTTCTAGGATGCTTTAAAGGCATATTTAAGGGGTCAGATTATTAGTTATACTGTGAGAGTGTAGAAACAGTATTTGGCAGAAAGTCAAAATTTGGAGAACAATAGTGGTGTTTGAGAAGAAATTTCAGAGGAGTTTGATTGAGGATAATATGGTAAAATTATCTAGATTGAAAATGTATTATAATACTTTGCAAACTTATAATTGTGAGAAAATGATTCAACGATCGAAACAACATTATTATGAGTTGGATGAGAGGGCCCATAAGGTTTTAGCCTCGCAGTTGAGGACTGAACAAGTATCTGGGATGATTAATGCAGTCAAGAGAAACTCAACAATAACATAAAAACCTCAGGAAATTAACTATGAATTTTGTACATTTTATCAGGATTTATATACATCTTGGGGGGGGGGGGGAAACAACTCAGGATAATAAACGGATTGAATCTTTTTTGGTTAATTTAAATTTACCTTTAAGTGAAAAATATATTAAGGAATTAGATGGTGCATTTACTGATTTGGAGCTTAAGGAGGTATTGCAGTCTATGATCAATGGGAAATCTCCAGGAGAAGATGGGTTTACAATGGAGTTTTATAAAGAAATTTTATGATTTGTTGCTTCCTGTATATACAGAAGTATTTAAAGAAGCGACAGAAACAGATTCATTTCCAGTCATTTTCGAGGGTATTAATAACAGTTATTCCAAAGAAGGACAGAGAGCCATTAAAAGTAGCTTCATATAGACTGAAATCTTTTTTTAATGTGGATTATAAGATTGTAGCAAAGGTATTAGTGAACAGATTGGCTAATTTTCTACCAAAATTAGTACATGTGGATCAAGTGGGTTTTATTAAGAATAGATATTCAGCTGATAATATTACTAAATTGATTACAATAATTAATACTTCAAGACGGCAACTCAATCAACCAATGATACTAATGCTAGATGTGGAAAAAGCTTTTGACGTGTTGAGTGGAATTTTTTATTTAAGGTGTTAGAAAGATTTAAATTTGGACCTTTATTGGTTAGGTTAAAGCATTATATAGGGTTCTGCCCGGGTGGTGACAAATGGACAGGTTTTGGCTGCATTTAATTTGTCCAAATTGACTAGACAGGACTGTCCACTGACTCCAGCCTTATTTTCATTAGTTATCGAACCCTTGGCTTAAGCGATAAGGCAAGATATCAATATTAAGGGAATTACAATAGGCGAACAAGAGTATAAAATTAATCTGTTTGCAGATGATGTGTTGATATGTTTATCTTATCCTAGAATCTTTTTAGAAACCATTACAGAATTTGTTGAACCGATATGGAGTGATTTTGGGTTATAAAATTAACTGGGATAAAAGCAAGATATTACCAATATCGGATGAAGATTATTCAGATTGTAAACAGCTAACAAAATTTAGATGGTCTAATAAAATTAAGTATTTTGGAGTAATATTAGATAGAGAATATCAAAATATGTATCGTTTTAAATTATGTACCATTATTAAATAAGTGCGGCGGCGCACTCTCTCGTGGCAAACCAGCCCTGCTTGTAACACCACATGGCGGGGCAGCCATGAGAAGATGGTGCTGTCAGGGGTGTCCCTCTCCATTGTGTTTCCAGCCCAGCGCACGCTGGGGGCAACAATTATGATGACATCACACAGGCGATGACTGAGCTCATGCTGCCCTTAAAGGGGCACACGATAGATTTGAATAAAACAGTCATTAATGACATCCAACGTGGTGGCTGTGTACTTCTTAGCAGTTGCTCATGCTACATCGGTGACCCCGTAAAGCCCAGATGTTTTTCTGAGCTTCGAACATGGATCCCACTGAGGCCATCAAACTGCCCCCTTCTGGACCCATTGCCCACGTATGTGGTATGGGCAGTTCTGGCTCAGAACATCTCCGCAGACACCATGATGTTTTACCATGTTGTGAGCATCCTGGATGAAGAAACAGCAGCCAGGGTGGACGATCTCATCCACCACCCACTGTCTGAGTAAATATCCAGCCCTCAAGAACCTTCTCCTAGGCATGTTCAGTTCTCTCCCCAACAGCATCCCTCCAGACTCCTACACCTGGATGGGTTTGGAGACCGCACACCATCAGCCCTCATGGTCAAATTGCTAGTTCTGGTGGAGGATCACAAGCTGTGCTTCATGTTCCACCAGATCTTCCTGGAGCAAATGCCTGAGGACATTCAGTACCTTCTGGTGGATGAAGACTTCGGATCCATGCTGTTGCAGCCTGGGTGGACATCCTCTGGTGCACCAAGTGGGAGAATGAAACTGCCCTCAGTCAGGTCACTCATCCAAAGCCCAGCCAGCTGCAGCCCCTCCCCCCCCAAGCACAAGCCAGAGGAGCACCATCCTACCTGGTGCTTCTACCATCAGCATTGGGGGGCACAAGCTCGTAAGTGCAGGCAACCATGTACCTACCAGGGAAATAATCTGGTCAGCTGCTATTGATGGCTGCGACGGCTGGCCAAGTGAACAGCCTCCTTTATGTAACCGATAGATCCACTGGCCGGTGTTTCCTGGTGGACACCGGAGTGGATCTGAGCATCTTGTCCCCCACCGCCCTAGAGACATGAATGCAATCTCATGGTCCCACCCTGCGGGCAGCCAACGGGTCTCCCATTAAAACCTTCAGCACCCCCAGGGCAGAGATCCAGATCAGTAAAGAAAAATTCTGCTTGAAATTTGTGCTGGCTTCTTTGGGTACTGCGCTGTTGAGGTCCAACTTCCTGAGAGCACATGGCCTGTTAATCGACATGAAGGGCAAGAGGCTGGTCAATGGTCTTATGTTCCACTTGGTTCGCCTAGATGCCACAGACGCCTGCAAACCCAAAATTGCCACCATCGCTGCTCCCAGGGATGAGTATTCAAGCATACTGAATTAGTTCCCCACCATCCTGCAGCCTCGGTTCAGTGCCACCTTGCCCCAACATAGGTTATACCACCACATCTCCACCCAAGGCCCCCCACTTCACACCAAGGCCCGACAACTTCTGCCTGAGAAGCTGCAGCTAGCCAAGGGGTATCACCTGCCACTTGGACAGCACCTGGGCATCCCCCTCCACGTGGTCCCCAAATCCTCTGGGGGCTGGAGGCCATGCAGAAACTATCGCCACCTGAATGACACAACCACGCCAGACAGGTACCCGATTTCCCCACATCCAAGACTTTACGGCTAATCTCCACGATGCCCAAGTCTTCTCCAAGGTCATTAACAACATCCAACGTGGTGGCTGTGTACTTCTTAGCAGTAGCTTACACTACATAAGATTAAATTTGATTTAACTAGATGGAAAGACTTGCCCTTAACTTTGAATGGATGAGTAAATTGTATTAAAATGAATATATATCCTTGTATTCAATATCTTTTTCAGTGTATTCCGAATGCTATACCGAGGAAATTTTTTAAGGAATTAAATAAAGTCATTTGTTTGTTTTGGACGGTAATATGTAGAGAGTTTCTCTGCAGAAGTTGACATGGAGGTATGATTTAGGTGGACTTCAATTACCACATTTTCAGAATTATTATGAAGTAGCACAATTAAAATTTATCGTTAGGCTGTTTGATATTGATCAACCTCCAATATGGGCGAAGGTGGAGTTGGATCAGATTTCTGAGAACAAAGTCGATCATTTTATATACATATGGAATTCTTTTCTTTTGCAAAAGTATAAATTCCCAGAACTAAGTCATTTAATGGAAACCTGGTATAATTTCAGCTAAGACCCCATTATATTCGAATAAGATCACTCCCTTTTCTTTTACTAACCCCTATCTGAAAGATTGGGAAATGAAAGGTGCGAAGTTGGTGGAAGATTGTTTTGAAGCAAGTAGGATTCTTTCTTTTACTACACTTAAGAGAGAAATTTGGGATATCACCAAATTCTTTATTTGCTTATTATCAAGTTCAAGATTTATTGTTAGAAAATTTTGGACGAGATTTGGTGTTACCTGCTCAAACTAAATTTGAGATATTAATTGCTGCTAAGGGAAAGAAAGGGTTTATTTCTGAAATGATTGCATTATTACAGGAAAAGATGACCATGGTTGATATATACAAAATGAAGGACAAATGGGAGAAGGATTTAACTATTACAATATCTTTGGAGGAATGGTTGAATATGTATGTGGATAGTGTTATCAAGCTAATTAATGTGAGATATAATTTGGTTAATTATAACTTTTTACATCAGTTGTATTTGACTCCTGAGAAGTTGAAAAAATATGGTTTTAGTTCTTCCGATTTGTGTTTTCGATGTGGAGAACAGACAGGAACTTTCTTACATTCAGTATGGGCATGTACAAAAGTTAAACCTTTTTGGGCAAAAATTAAGTTTTTGGAAGATTTATTTAAGATGGATTTGCAAACTGATCCATTGGTTTGTTTGATGGGTTATACTAATACATTAACAACAGGTTTGCGATTGGATAAATCACAAATAGCACTTGTACGTTTAGGGTGGGCAGTAGCTAGAAAATGTATTGTTGTTACATGGAAGAACAATATTGAATTGAATATACAAAGATGGCACAATGAATTACAATTGTGTCTTCATTTGGAGAAGATAACTTATAACTTGCAAAATTATCCTTTCCTTGTTAAAATGTGGACTTTATATTTGAAATGTACAGGTTGGATATAAAATAAATTGGGTTTTTTTGTGCGATGTAAAGGATTGGCTCACCAAGCAGCAACTATTAAATACCTGATATAATTGTTTTTTTAGCTCTGACTGGGGTGAAGTGGGGGGAGGGCTGGATTGTAGGGGGTGGGGTAGGTGGGGAGAGGGGAGATTGTAGGGATTTAGTAAAATTTAAAAAATGGTATCCAAACACCAATCAGACCAGCATCTTTCGATTATTGCAGCTCCTAAATCTGACTCCCATCTCTCTCTTGATCTCAGTAAACCTAGTTTTTGAACTTTCACTTTGGAGAGCAAAGTACATTTGAGATATAAATTTAGGTGTTTTCCCAGCTAAATCATTTGTTCCCATCTCACTAATTTCAGGTGGGGACAGGTTTGGTCCCCAACATTCTCTCAAGAATGATCTTAATTAGAGAAAGCAGAAGAATATTCTATTAGCTACGACCTACTTATTTCTTAATTGCTGGATGTTGGGGGTGGGAGGAAGCCCCTGTTAATCCAGGGTGGGATCAGGATGACAGTGGAGATGATCTAGTTTGTGGGGGGCTGAATGTTGGAGATGGGGGGGGGTGGGGAAGCCCCTGTTGATTCAGGGTGGGACTGGGGAGGGACTGGGGAGGGACTGGGGTGGGACCGGGGAGGAACCAGGAGGGGACCAGGGTGACAGAGGGAGATGATCTGGGGAGAGATCAAGGAGAAGGTCCTTCACTTTGCCCTGGGGGAGGGGGGCTGGTCACTGGGCCCTGGGGGCGGTGGGGCTGATCACTGGGCCTGGGGAAGGATGGGGGGGAGGTTTGGTCCCCAAACTGAGAAAGGAGATTTCAGAATACAATGAACGTGTGTTTAAAATGGGGCCTGGAAGGCTGCAATAGTGGCCATGTTCCTGTCTTGTTCTGCAGCTGGGGAGCTGATAAGGATCTCCTTATCTGGGGGAGATCGGAGAGAATTTTAAGGGATATGAGCAGTCCCTTCGTTGGTTCCAAAACAAGAGATGAGAAACTATAAATTTTGTGATTTGATTAAATATGATTCACTCCTTTCTAGTTAGTTGGCAGTTTGTGGCTGTGTTTTCATGCTGTAACAGACTTGGAACCATCGAACATTACAGCCCAGAAAAACAGGCCATTCAACACTTCCAGACTGTGCCGACCAATAAAACTAGTTAGTCCCACTGACCTGGTCTCATTCCATAACCCTCCAGACCTCTCCTATCCATGTATTGATCCAATTTATTTTTAAAACTGAAGTTTGAATCTGCATTCACTACATCCGATGACAGCTCATTCCGCACTCCTACCGCTCCCTGAGTGAAAAACGTTCCCCTCCTGTTCCCCTCGTACGTCTCCCCTTTCACCCTAAAGCAATGACCTCTCGTATTTATCTTCTCCAATCTAAATGGAAACATCCTACTCACTTGTACTTTGCAAGACTTTAAAAGTTTGTTTCTGCAGCTTTATTCATGTTTGTTTCAAGTCCACCTTCAACATTTGGCGTAGTCGACAGGATCCCAAGATAAGAATCGCAGATCAAGTTTGGGCTGAATAAGTGGCTGGGCCGGTGTCGGAGCAACAGAGGGAGATGGGGCCCCCAGTATAAATTTTCCTTGACTTCCCACCGTCGATCCCCGGTGGTCCAGTCCCTTGTCTGAGGTTGACTGGATTACCTTGGCGGGATGCACAAAAGGACCTGCAGAAAGGAATACGGATTGCATGAGGTTAGTGTGTTTTAATTGGGCAACGAGTTCAGGATTCACAGTCAGTTGAGCTCAACTCAGTTGATTTGGGAATTGGGAAGCGAGCTTCATGACTCTGTCTATTGTTAGTGGGAAGGAATGGGCAGTGAGTCTGGTTGAACTCAGTCTATTGGGGTAATTGGGAATTGGCTCACGAGTCAGGGGCCTCCATCTGTTGGGGATTGAGGAATTGGACAGTGAGTCAGCGTCTGTCTATTGGGGGGTGTGGAATTGGACCGAGTCAGGGGACTCAGTCTGTTGGGGGTGGGGAATTGGTCAGTGAGTCGGGACTCAGTCTTTTTGAGGATCTGAACTGAGGACTTGGTCTATTCAGAGTGGGGATAACTGGCCAGTCGGTGTCGTGCAGTTATTAGATTAAAGAGGAGAAGATCCAGATCTGGAGAAATTTGGCGAGGCAGCAGGAGAATCCAGAGAAATAATGTGTGATGAGGAGACAGAGATAAGATTAAGGGCAGCGCTGACTAACTGAGTGAAAAAGTATGGCCTGTGTTTGGGGGGGGGGGTTTCTTTGGCTTGGCTTCGCGGACGAAGATTTATGGAGGGGGTAAAAGTCCACGTCAGCTGCAGGCTCGTTTGTGGCTGACAAGTCCGATGCGGGACAGGCAGACACGGTTGCAGCGGTTGCAAGGGAAAATTGGTGGGTTGGGGTTGGGTGTTGGGTTTTTCCTCCTTTGCCTTTTGTCAGTGAGGTGGGCTCTGCGGTCTTCTTCAAAGGAGGTTGCTGCCCGCCAAACTGTGAGGCGCCAAGATGCATGGTTTGAGGCGATATCAGCCCACTGGCGGTGGTCAATGTGGCAGGCACCAAGAGATTTCTTTAGGCAGTCCTTGTACCTCTTCTTTGGTGCACCTCTGTCACGGTGGCCAGGAGAATAAGCCATGTGAGCTTGTTGACAAAGTGGGAAAAGTCTGGAAAGGAAAAGCACAAGAAAGAAAGGACCAGTCCATGCTGGCAGGAAAGATCGGCGTGGGATCCCAACCCCGTGGCTGGTTTATCAATGCTATTTGAGGGAAGTGATTTTGAATGACGATAATCGAATTGCCCGATCTTCACGATGTCCTCATGGTTTCCCTGCTGTATCCCTGCTCCCCCTGCTGCTTTCCCTGCATTGACAGCTTATGTATCTCTTGGCTCCCCTTCACTTTCCCCTGTCCCTTCCCAGAGGGAGAGAACCTTCCTCCAACTGCTTCCTCTTGTGACCGATTTAACCCTTATGTGGACGGCAGCACTTTTATTGATGATCCTGGTCAACGATGCTTTGTTTAAGCCTGATGTTTCTGATTCTGAATGACCTGAAAATGCTTTTTTCTCTTCACCCGTATCTGCTCAATAAGCGGAACCTTTTACACTCACCCGTGTGTTCATTTAATATCGGTTATTCAGTTAATATCTGTACTGATAATCCTATTAATAATGCCCTTTTGTCAACATCTGCCAAACTGGCTAGAATAGGTATATGCTCATGCAAATGCCTCTCTGCTCAGTCACTAAAAGCTGTAGGTGTATTTGTTTTGGAGCAACTTCATGTCCACCTTCAACAAAATAAAAGCATTTACCTGACACAAGCAGTGGTCGAGGTTATAAAGGACATTCAGGCAGCTACAGGCTGTTGAGTGTGGAGAAGTTGTCATTCAGTAGGTGCTTTGGAAGTCAAGAACGAGGCCAAAATCTACCAGTCACAGCCAATTTTAATTCCATGTCCATCAAGATACAGGTCAGACAGTGACTGCCCATACCAGTCAGCCCAGCAAGTACTCCAGTCAGAGAGAAACCCTCTGCCTTCTCCCCGTCTTTCTCTTCTGCCCTCCCATCTGTATCCCCTCCCCTCCCACCTCATGACCTCTGACCAGTGACCCTGTGCTGCTCCCCCTTCCCCTCCCTCCATTTCCTTCTCCTTTGGCTATTTTCCATATTCCTGACGAAGGGCCCAAATCCGAATCATCGACTGCCTTTCACTTCCCGAGGCTGCTGTGTGTCCTGCTGGGTTTCTCCAGCACTAATGTGCATTGCACCTTGTATTCCATCCTTGATCCAACCAAATGGCATCAATATCATCCTCCAGTTTCTGTCATTCCTCCGTTTCTTCTCCTCCTGCTCCCCACCCCCTTCCCTTCCTTCTCCCATCAGAGAGCTACCCTTCTTCACCCTCTCCCCATCACATCTAAGCTTCTCTCTCTTCTATCCACCCACCAGGACCCACCTGGAAACCCGTGCTCCTCCCCTTTCCCATCACCTTTTTATGCAGACATCAGCACTCCTGGGGAAGGGCTTCAGCCCAAATGCACACTGGGATCTAATGAAGGGCTGAGTGAATTCCTTCTCATGTTCAGGTGAGCAGTCTCTCTCTCATGTGAATTTTGTAGAGAGGAAAACTGGGCGAAACCCTTCCCACGCTTGCTGCCAGAGAACATTCATTCCCCAGAGTGAACCCGCTGGTGTGCCAGAGGGTTGAGAGAAACACTTCACGCACAGGGGACAGATGAAAGGTTACTCTCAGATGTGAACTCTCTGGTGCCTTAACAGGGGGGGAGGGCTGAGTGAATCCAATCCCACATGAGGAACAGGTGAACGTCTCTTCCCCAGTGTGATAAAAATATTGAAATGTTGGAGGAACTTGGCAGGTCTATTCAGCATCTCTCGGAGACAAAGATGAAATCTTTGATATATCTTTGCCTCCTAGAGATGCTGAAAAAACCAGCTGAGTTTCTCCAGCATCTCGTTGCTTTTCCTACAATCACAGCCTAGCATGTATCCCTATCCCCAGTGGGAACCACTGGTGTATCTGCGGGTCAGTGAACTGAGAAAACACCTTCCTACAGAGGGAGCAGGTGAATGGTTTCTCCCCAGTGCAAACCTGCTGGTGTGGCCAGAGGCCAGAATGAACCCCTTTCCACATAGGGAGCAGGTGAACAGTTTCTCCCTGATGTCACTTCTCCAGTGTTGTAGCAGGTGGGAGGATGGAGAGAACCCCTTCCTGCACACACAGCATTTAAAGGATCTCTCCCCGGAGTAAAGGTTCTAGTACTGGAGGACTGGTTGAACCCTTCCCAAACACACACAGAAGGTGAATGGACCCTCCCGAGGGGACACACCCCTTCCCACCCACGCGGCAGGTGAATGGACCCTCTCCAGGGGGAACACACCCCTTCCCCACACACGGCAGGTGAATGGACCCTCTCCAGGGGGAACACACCCCTTCCCACACACTCGACAGGTGAACGGACTCTCCTCAGGGAGAACATACCCCTTCCCACACACGGACCTTCCCCAGGGGGAACACATATGTGCTCCTCCAGGTCCATGGAGGTTTGAAAGCTCTTCCCACAGTCAGAGCAGGGGAATGGGCTCCCCTTAGTGGGGAAACACTGGTGTTGCAGCAGTACATCAGAGCTGGTGAATATGTCCCCACAATCGGAACAGGGGAACAGTCTCTCCCCATCGTAATGGGTTTGTGAGCAGCCTAAATGGTCAGTGATAGTTTCAGGCCTGAGCCCTTCTTCAAGGAATGTAAAAAGCTGGCAGGTGCCTGAATTAAAGGGATGGACAGAAGGAAAGAAAAATCTAGGGGGAGGAGTACAGACCAATAGACTAAAGGTGTTGATTGGATATGGAGAGGAGGATTGGAAAGAGGGGGAAAGGTGAGAATTGATTGGGGGGAGCGGTTGGGTTCAGTGAACATAGGGCATGGGGAAAGAATGCAGGGGGAAAAGGGAAGGGGTTCAAGCATTTTCCTGACTATGGACATTAAGCTAACTGGCCGATAATTACCCGTCTCCTGCCTACATCCCTTTTTAAAAAGTGGCATGACATTTGCTGTCTTCCAATCTGTCGGGACCTGCCCAGAATCTGGAGAATTTTGGTGAATGATGACCAACGTATCAACTATAGTATATCGTTAAGCAACACCAGTAAAAATGTATCAGGTACACAGACTTGTCCAGCAGGGGTGGTCCATCATTGAGTTTCTGGATCTCTGGTGCACCCCCGCTGTTTCCAGCGCTTAATCAAATGAGCAGGGGCGTCCACTGAAGTTTTGCTGCATCCCCCATATCAGGCAAGACCGTTCTATTTACAAACGGTTTATTGCCCTGTGAATAAATGATGAGGGGACCGTTTTGAGCAGCAGCTTTTGCAGTTGCATCCGTGTAAACATTCCCAAGGGATACAGGGTCCTGGGCCTTGGTCTGGGCATCGCATTTTATATCTGCAGGTGGGTCGTCTGGGAGAGGGACGTCAGCAGGTTAACAACAAAAGTGTTGTTTCTAATAGGTGTCCCCGAGGATGTGAAACCCTCCCCTCCACCCCCAATGCTGCCATAAGGTTCCAAAATCATGTACTACCCGAAAGGCATAACGAGAGTCCATGTAAATATTAAGTGACTTTGTGTGGCCACTGGAGTCGCACTGGACATGACAAAATATCCACACAAGGCATTTCTAGAGTGAATCAAATGGATTTACTCTTCATCACCTGCGCAGTCTTTTAAAAGCCCGAATCGTGCACGCGACACGCGCTGATGTCATCACGCACTGCCGTCACAAGGCCAGTTTGATGCCTACTGGGAGTTTTAGTGCTGCCATAGCGCCTCTACACAGCCATTGTGCCCCCCCACCAAGAAGCAGCAGGTTGTTAACCTCTACTACGGACCTTTGGCTGCTGCAGTGGGGAAGACTTGTCTACACAATCTGGTTTAAGCCTGTCAATAGTGAAAGACTGGGGCTTCCCTCCAGTGTCCATATAAATATTAAGGTCAACCTAGTTTGTTTGAGTATCCTAGAAGGTCCTTCATAGGATGTCTGTAAAGGTTGATCAAGTTTTCCTCTTCAGACGAAGACATATTTGTCATTTTTGAGGTCTTCAAGCACAAAAGAAGAGTGTTCTCCATGTGACAATGGTGGTATAGGGGTCAATTTTCCTACAGTCTCCCTTAGCCTGCTCAATGGTTCCTTATGATCATCGCTAGAGTTGGAATGGTAGGGGACGAACTCCCCTGGAACCAACAACGGTGTGCCATACACGTGTTTAGCAGATTAAGCTTGGAGGTCCTTCTTTGGAGTTGTTCTAAAACCCAAGGCAACTCATCGGCCCAGTTTGGGCCCTCTATCCGAGCCATCAAGGTTGACTTGAGATGTTGATGAAATCTTTCCACTGTTCGATTGGCCTGGGGATGATAGACATTCGTATGATGAATTGTTGTACCAAGCAAGCGAGACAAGGCCGTCCACAGCGAGGAAGCAATTTCTGGTCCTCTATCTGAAGTAACATCCAGCAGTAAACCAAATCAAGACACCTCGGGCCACCGTGTAAACCTATTACTGTAAAAAGATAATGGTATCCTCTTGAAACAGGAAGCGGCCCAACAATGTCCACATGGACATGAGCAAAGCACCAAATAACTGCCGGGAAGGACTTGTAGTGGTGCCTTAGTTTGCCGCTGAACTTTTGCTTTCTGGCAGGCAATGCAGGACCTCTCCATTTGTGTAATGTCTTTTTTGAGACCATGCCACACAAACCTGTCGGAAACCATACGAACGGTCGATCTAATCGATGGATGTGAGAGACCATGCAGAGTTGAATACTCGACGTTTCAACTTGCAGGTTCATGATTGAATTCTGAAAGCTCCTCATCAAGAGGACTGTATTTTTCCTGCTTCACGAAGATGGCAGCTGAAGAATGCCAACAGTTTCCATTGCTTGTTGACATGTTGATGAAGTGCACCTCATACGGCCATACTGGAAGGGACTTTAGAAAGGACGGTGGCTGCATTTAAAACTGGGTAGAGCTGAGCTTAGTGGCGTGCGTCAGCAACTCTTTCATCTTCAAGAAGACATTGTTTCCTTCTTCGATCCAATGGATGGTCCTGGCATCTCCAGACAGTAAACCAAAAAGAGGTTTCACGATATGAGCTCCTCCCGAAAGAAACTGACAGTAAAAAATTACCATATCCAAGAATTCCTGCAGGCTTTTAACCATAGCTGGTCTTGAGTACTTGGTAATGGCCTCAACTTTGGACGGCCACAGAGTCACGCCTTCCTGAGTAATCCTATGTCCAAAAGCACATTTATCTGGATTGATGGTCAGTCCTAACTTTTGAAGATTAATAATAAATATATGAAGATGTTCCAAATGTTCTTCCTTAGTCTCACTGGTCACTAAGATGTTGTGGAGGTAAGTGAAGACATTGGTCATACCATGTTCTAAAGGTTCCATCACCTGTTGAAATGATTGAATGACATTCTTTAATCCGAATGGAATTTTTAAAAATTTGAACAACCCAAACATGTTAATTATTGCTGTTTTTGGAATGACTTTTGGCTCTACTGGTACTTGGTGAAGGCCATGTACCAAGTCTATTTTGGAGAAGGTGTTCACTCCATGCAAATTAGCCAAAAATTCCTGAATATGAGGCATTGGATAATGATCTGGGATGGTGGCATCATTAAGCCACCTGCAATCTCCACAAGGTCGCTAACCTCCATTGTGTTTCGGGACCATGTGTAATGGAGATCCCCAGGGACTGTCAGACCTACAAATTATGCCTAGTTCCTCCATCTTGGCAAACTCTTCCGTTGCTAAGTGCAGCTTCTCTGGAGGCAAGTGGTGTGATTTAGCTTGGATAGGAGGGCCCTTAGTACAAATGTGATGTAATACTGGGCTTTACAGTGGAGGCAGAAAATTGTACAGTAGTAATCTCAGGGAAATCTTCCAACAGCTTGGAGAATTCATCTATTGGTTTACCTAATGTTTGGAGGCACAGAGCAGGGGAGTGGGCGTCCGCCAGGGGAGTGGGCGTCCGCCAGGGGAGTGGGCGTCCGCCAGGGGAGTGGGCGTCCGCCAGGGGAGTGGGCGTCTGCCAGGGGAGTGGGCTGAAAAGTAGTTCCATCTATTACCCAATGCCCTTTTAAGTCGGTAAGGAATGGAGTCAAAGAAAATCTGCACCAAGCAAAGGTTGGGAAACTCCTGCTATAATAAATGACCACGTGTCGGGATGATTCTCAAACTTGACATTCATCTTCCTGGTGCAGAAGGATGGAATGTTGGAACTGTTAACTCATTATAGTTGCAGGTCTGGGGTAGGATGGCATGCGACAAAACCGGTGGATGGAAATGCACTAACTTCTGAACCTGTGCCCACCAGAAATTTTCACTGGGATAACTGATCCCATATATACTGTTGGCTTGCATGTTTCTTGCCAACTGCTGCAGCCCTTACTGGTGGTTGGCATGGGAGTTTCCCCACAATGGGCAGGGTGAAAGGCACTTGCGGGCATTTACTCCCCAGTGCCTGTGGTAATAACACCAAGATGAGGAATCCACAGGCTGCTTGCTTGTCTTGGGGCATTTCCTGCTTGTAGGGAGTGATGTACTCAGAGCACTAGAGTGTGACACTAAGTCAGTATTGAAGGGGTTGGTTGTGCAGACTTGTCTTTCCTTGCTGTGCTTTTTAGCCAGCCATAGAATGTCTGTCTCCACTACTACACCCTTTGGGTGCTTCAAATGAACCCTTGGTTAACAGGAGCCTAATCTAATCAGGCATTCACTCTAAAAAGAGCTGCTCGAGTAACATTGGGTCTTTCACCAGCTGCCAGGAACAGCATTTCACCCATTAGTTTTGAAGGGGCGCGGTCTTCCCACCCATCGAGATGTAGTCGTTTGGCTGCCCTTTCCCTGGACACATAATAAAAGTACTTGCTGGTACGAGGTGGATCCCATGGAAATTACCGACCCTCTTAGTGACAGCCTGGTCTCGGGTACTGACAAGATGGTAATATGAGTGGTGTCCAATTTGACTTGGTGAAGGTGAAATTGTGCTTCAGCCTGTTGGAACCACAGTTCAGGCTCAGCTGTCCAGAAAGGTGGTAGCTTCACAGCAATGGCTGCATAGTCCATGTTTGTCCAAAAATACGTTTTTGGATCCATTGGGGTCACACATTGAGGCCACTGGAATTGCACGATGAAATAACCACACAAGGCATTTCGAGAGTGAATCAAATGGATTTACGCTTCATCACCCGTGCAACCTTTTAAAGCCAGAATTATGTGCTCAACATGTGCTGACATCACACACTGATGTCACATGGCTGGTTCGATGCCTCCTGGGAGTTGTAGCACTTCCATGGTGCCACTACGAAAGGGATGAAGAGAGACGGCAGCACGACTTGGGCGGGCTGAGGGAGAGAGACAGCAGCGCAACTCGGGGGGGGGGGGGGGAGAGATGGTTGCATGACTCAGGTGGGTGTGGGGAAGAGATGGCAGTGCGACTTGGGCGGGCGAGGGGGTGGATATGGCAGCAAAATTCGGATGGCCTTAAATCTGGGCAACTGGCTTTTGTTCTGAAATCCGGAAAAATCAAAATTCGGAATACACTGTCCCCCAAGGGTTCCAGATAACAGTAAATCGTGGGTTCCTCATGTGTTCCTTGCTCTGTAACATTTGTTGTCTCTTTCTTCCATTGAAACATATCATGCTTATTTCTCCGTGCTAAATTTCACTCGTTTGTCTGTCCATGAGCAGAAGGCTGAGGACAATGAAGGTGGGGCCACTAAAGGTTAAGGGAGGCAACGTGTGCCTGGAATGGATGAGGATGGCGAAGACCTAAATGAAAACTTTGCTTCAGTATTCACAAGAGAAAAAGACCTTGATCAGGGTGAGGTTAGAATAGAACAAGCCTGTGTGCTGGACAATATGGAGATTGTGGAAGTGTTGGATTATCCTAAAAACATCAAGATTGATAAGTCCCTGGGGCCGGATGCAATATACCGCGTCTGCTGTGGGAAGGGAGGGAAGAGATAGCTAGGGCAGTAATTATGATCTTTGAATCCTCTTTGGTCACAGGGAAGGTGCTGGAGGATTGGAGAATGGCAAATGTGGTCCCCTTGTTTAAAAAGGAGAATAGGGAGAACCCTGGGAATTATCGACCGATGAGTCTTGCATTATTGGGGTGCAAACTATTGGAGAGGATTCTTAAGGATTGGATCTCTGAGCATTTGGAGAAGTCCAGTCTACTCCGTGACAGTCAGCATGGCTTTGTGAAGGGAAGGTCATGCCTAATTAAGTTTTTTGAGGGGGATGGAGGGATATGGGCTGAGTGCTGGTAAGTGGGATTAGAGGAGAGTACTTGGATCAGTGCAGACTAGAAGAGCCAAATTGTCCTGTTTCCGTGCTGTAAATGTTATATGGTATTATATGGTAATGAAAGAAATTGATGAAGTGGTAGATGTGGTATACATGGATTTTAGCAAGGTATTTGACAAGGTCCCCATGAGAAACCCTCGTCCAGAAAGTCATGAGGCACAGTATTAGTGGAACCTTGGCTTGTAGGAAGAAAGCAGAGAGAAGCAGTGGAAGGAATTTTTCTACCTGGGGTGAGAGGGAGCAAGGTATTCTCTGCAGCCAGAGTTCCAGGACAACACACCCTGGAGACAAAGCCAGTAACACAGCATGTAAATGGTTACCACTCTGAAGGATTCTTGTTTGTTTTCAGACAGAGTTTTTCTTGTTCCAGGACATCCACAACTTTCCCCCTTCAGGGTTTTCCGGATGATCACCTCTTTCTTTCAGGTCATCACAGAGTTCCTTTCTGTTTTCCTATTCCAAAGGAAACACCGGACAGCCAGTCCTCTCCTTCGACCAGCCACTGTTGAATCCTTTTGACTATCTCAAAGTTAATACCGAGCGCATGAACCTTCCTAACTAACCTTCTATGCGGAACCTTATCAAAGGCCTTACTGAAGTCCATATAGACAATATCCACTGCTCTACCCTCATCAACCTTCCTAATCACTTCTTCAAAAAATTCAACGATTTGTCAAACATGACCTTCCATGCAGAAACCCATGTTGAATATTCTTGATTAGACCCTGTCTCTCCAGATATCCCCAAGAATGCTTTCCATTAACTTACCTACCACAGACATCAGACATACAAGCCTGCCGGGCGTGGTGGCGCGCACCTGTAATCTGGCTACTTGGAGGCTGAGGCTGTCGGATCGCTTGAGATCAGGAGTTCTGGGCTGCTGCGGCCTGTGTTGAGTGGGTGTCCTCACTAAGTTGGGCATCGATATGGTGAAGAGGCATCACCAAGTTGTATAAAGTGGGCTGAAGACGGCCCTATGCCAACGAGACTGACGGTGTTCGCAGATAGAGCTGCAGCGCTACCTGCTCAATCAATACAGTGGGACCCGGTCTCTTTAAAAAAAAAGACATACGAGCCTATAATTACTAGGCTTGCTCCTCAAACCCTTTTTAAACAAAGGAACTACATTAGCAATATTCCAATCCTCTGGCACTGTCCCCATCTCTAGTGACATTTGGAAAATCACTGTCAGAGCCTCTGCTCTTTCCTCACTAACTTCTTTCAAGGCCTTGGGGAAAATCCTGTCGGGACCTGGAGACTTATCCACCTTAACATGCTTCAAAATCTCTTAATCACTACAGTTTCCATAATTACCTTTTTTGCTTCCTTTACCCCCTACAATTCAATATCCTTCTCCCTAGTGAATATCAAAGAAAAGAACTTGTTCAAAATCTCCCCCATCTCATTTGGCTCCACATAGTTGTCTGCTCTGCTCTGTTCTGTAAGAACCTCTGGATCGGGGGGCTCCCGTGCCTTGCACCGCCCGGCTGGAGGACGCCTCTCACTCTCCTTTTGCTATTAACATATTTGTAGAAACCTTTTGGATTTATTTTCACCATTTGCGAAAGCCACCTCGCATCTTCTTTTAACTTTTCTAATCTCTTTCTTAAGATTCTTTTTACATTTCGTGTCTTCTCCACACATCTCCTTTATTGCATGTTTCTTACATTTATTGTAGGTTTCCCTCTTTTTTCAAACCAAGTTTCCAATATCCCTTGAAAACCACGGTTCTCTCAAACTTTTGACCCTGCCTTTTATCCTGACATGATCATGAAGATTTTGTACCCTCAAGATCTCACCTTTAAAAGACAGTCTTTTGGGATAGAGTCTGTATGATTGGACTGTCGGCCAATCACATTGGTCTTCCCAGCAATATGCTCTATATTTGTGGTAAATTCTGATCCGTAGGACAGGTGCCTGTGCTGCCCGGCTAACCAAGGGAGCGACACTTTATTGAAGGTGAAAGTTAATGGCTTGTGACCCGTAAATACTTGAATCGCCTCCCCTCCAGGAAATAGCCAAAATGTCAGAGCGTTAGGTACAATGCCAGGAGCTTGCAGTCGAAAGCACTGTACTTGAGCCTGGGGTGGGGGGGGGGGGAGGGCTGGAGGACTCAGCTGAAAAAGGTCATCACCCCCCGACCCATTGCTCAAGTACACCCCCGACTGTAGTGTTGGATGTGTCCACTGTGAGGGTGGTTGGGGTGTCTGCCCTTGGATGTGCCAGGAGCCAGTCCCGCCCCTCCTACAACCAAGTTTCAGTAATGGTCATAATGTCATAATTCCACATGCCAATCCACACTCTAAGCTGGTCTACCTTTCCTTCTGCACTCCTTATATTGAAATAGATGCACATAAGAACTTTTCCACTACACACAATCCGTTGACTTCTAACGATATATGCAGTTTTCACATCATCTTTTCCCTCCTCCACTCCTCTCACTCTGCATTCTGGTTCCCTCCTCTTGGAAATCTAGATGCATTGGAGCAGCACTAGCAAAGCCCCCGCATTTAAACAAAAAATATGATTCTAAAGGGCCTTTCAGGACATCCACAACTTTTCAGAGTTGAGGATTTAAAGCCCATTAGAAACAAGTTTAGAGAAATAAGATTGGAGATGTTGTGGACAGCGAAGAAAGTTTTCAACGATTTGTCAAACATGACCTTCCATGCAGAAACCCATGTTGAATATTCTTGATTAGACCCTGTCTCTCCAGATCTTGACCAGCTGGAAAAATGGGCTGAAAAATGGCCAATGGAATTTAATGCAGACAAGTGTGAGGTGTTGCATTTTGGAAGGACAAACCAAGAAAGGACGTACACGGTAAATGGTCGGGCACTGAGGAGTGGGGTAGAACAGAGGGATCTGGGAATACAGATACAGAATTCCCTGAAAGTGGGGTCATAGGTGGACAGGGTTGTAAAGAGAACTTTTGGCATCTTGGCCTTCATAAATCAAAGTATTGAGTACGGGAGTTGGGATGTTATGGTCAAGTTGCATAAGACATTGGTGAGGCCAAATGTGGAGAATTGTGTGCAGTTTTGGTCACCGAACTACAGGAAAGATATCAATAAGATTGAAAGAGGCAGAGAAAATTTACTAGGATGTTGCCCGGACTTCAGGAGGGTGGGAAGGCCGGGGATGGGGGGGGGAGTTGGGGGGGGTAGGCCCGGGGGGTCCGGGTACGAAGGAGCTCGGCTGGGGGGGGTTGGGGTCACCGATGCCCACTTCCATCTTCAGCCCTCAGATGAGTGGAAATATCCGAACCCGGAGCTCATTCCCCCCCCCCCCCCCCCCCCCCCCCGATGATCCACAAACCGACATCCGTCCCACCACCTCTTTGGCACGCATGCGCAAAGACGACGCGGGCTCTTTAGCACGCATGCGCAGAGGCGGCGCCGGGCTCTTGGGCACGCATGCGCAAAGGCGGTCCCGGGCTCTTGGGCACGCATGTGCGAGACCGGCTCCCCCTCCGCTGCTTTCACCTTCTTCCGACCGGTCTGCTGCCGGGTGCCAGATCGGAGCGGAGCGGAGCGCGTACTCCCGGATCGGGGGGCTCCCGTGCCTTGCACCGCCCGGCTGGAGGACGCCTCTCACCGGGTCCCGGCTCCTGGACCCAGGTCCAGCCTCGGTGTTGATTCAACCCGCGGCCCGGCTCTGCGGGAAACTGCATTGGGCTGTGAGCCCCGGGCAGGACTGCATTGATTTATCCCCTGGTCACATCCTCTCGACCCCACAGAGATGAACCCGTTTCAATGCTCCAACTGCGGGAAGAACTTCAAATGGTTGAGTCAGTTAATGAATCACCAGCGGGTCCACACTGGGGAGAGGCCCTTCACCTGCCCCGAGTGCGGCAAGGGCTTTACCCAGACCTCCAACCTGCGGAGCCACCAGCGGGTCCACACCGGGGAGAGGCCCTTCACCTGCCCCGAGTGCGGCAAGGGCTTTACCCAGACCTCCAACCTGCGGAGCCACCAGCGGGTCCACACCGGGGAGAGGCCCTTCACCTGCCCCGAGTGCGGCAAGGGCTTTACCCAGACCTCCAACCTGCGGAGCCACCAGCGGGTCCACACCGGGGAGAGGCCCTTTACCTGCCCCGAGTGCGGGAAGACCTTCACCAGCTTATCCAGCCTTGAGATACACCGGAGGGTCCACACCGGGGAGAGGCCCTTCACCTGCCCTGATTGTGGGAAAGGCTTCACCCAGACCTCCAGCCTGTGGATGCACCAGCGGGTCCACACCGGGGAAAAGCCGTTTACCTGCCTCGAGTGTGAGAAGACCTTCACCAACAAGTCCAACCTTGAGATACACCGGCGGGTTCACACCGGGGAGAGGCCCTTCACCTGCCCCGTGTGTGGCAAGGGCTTCACCCAGACCTCCAACCTGCTGACCCACCAGCGGGTCCACACCGGGGAAAAGCCATTCGTCTGCCCCGACTGCGGCAAGGGCTTCAGTAAGCGATCAAACTTGTTGAGCCACCAAAAGATTAACAGCAGCGACAAGCCATTCACTTGCCCCAAGTGCAGGAAGGGCTTCACTCAGTTCTACCACCTGCTGACCCACCAGGTGCTCCACACCAGGGAGAGGCCATTCATCTGCTCCGAGTGCGGGAAGGGCTTCACCAAGACCTCCCACCTGCTGAGTCACCAGCGGGTCCACACCAGAGAAAAGCCATTCGCTTGCCCTGAGTGTGAGAAGGCCTTCACCAACAGATCCAACTTTGACATACACTGGCGGGTTCACACCGGGGAGAGGCCCTTCACCTGCCCTGAGTGTGGCAAGGGCTTCACCAAGACATCCCACCTGTTGACCCACCAACGGGTCCACACCAGGGAGAAACCTTTCATCTGCCCCAAATGTGGTAAGGGCTTCACTCAGTCCTCCAACTTGCTGACCCACCAGCGGGTCCACACCGGGGAGAGGCCCTTCAACTGCTTTAGCTGTGGCAAGAGCTTCACCCAGTCAGCCAGCCTGTTGAAGCACCAGCGGGTCCACAAGTGAGCCGGATTCTGTTGATGATCTAACCCCCACACCCGTCATTCTAACCAAGGTCGAACTGTGTCCACCATCCCATCCCTGTCCAGCTGATCTTAACAGCTCTTGTAACCATCCTGAAGCTTAATGTACTTGGCACATGGCAAATAAATGACCTGGACCTTGAACATCCAGTGTGTTGTCTGTTGAATAGCAAGGGCTGGATCTGGGCTTTAGTTAGGATTATTTGAATAGTCTTTCTGGTGTTGAACCACAGAACTGCACAGAAACAGGTCATTTGGCCCATCTATTCTGTGCTGAACTATCATTCTGCCCAGTCCATTGACTGTAAGGCAACTGAGAGCTATCCCCTCCTCTCCCTATTCTGGTGACGGAGGGGACTGGGGGAGTCGGGATGAGGGAGCCTGGCCATTTGGGGAGCAATATCTGGGGGGTAAGAGTCTGGAAGCCTTTGCCACAAGTGGGGATGGGTGTTTCTTAAACTCATTTGGAAACTCAAGGTGAATGAATGTTTTCTGAACCAACGGGTATGGAGCGTGGTTGGGCATTCAGAGTTGGGTCACAGATCAGCCTCGTTGGGTCATAAAGTTGTGCAGCGTAGAAAGTAGGCCCTTTGGCCCAGCTTGTTTGTGCTGACTCCATTTGGCCCATATCCATTACACCCCCCTTCTGATCCATGTTCCTGAATATATGTCTTCTAAGTCACCCACCTCCACTACTTCCTCTGGCAGATCATTTAACGTGACCCCCCCCCCCCGTGTAAAGTTAAATGGGGGTCTGTAGGCGCTGGGACTGCAGATCGATACTGGAGAAACTCAGCAGGTCACTCAACATCTGTAAGGTAACCAATATTTCAGGCCTGGCCCCTTCATCAAGGTCTGAGCAAAAAGCAGGCAGGCACCTGTATAAAAAGGAGGAGAGGAGGGAGGAACAGGGCGAGGAGGTCATAGGTCAATACAGGTGGGGGGAAGAAGAGAAAAACACTGAGATGTGATGGGGGTATATCTCTGAGGAAAGGAGATGGGGAATAGGGAAAGAGAGAGGGACTCAGGGAGGGGTTTAATGGAAGCTGAAGGAGTCGATGTTAATCCCATCTGGATGGAAAGTGTCCAGATGGAATTTTAGAGGTTCCTTCAATGTCCAGGTGGCCTCCGTTCGACTGTGCACGAGGCCATGGGAATGGAGCCTAGAATTGAAATGGTTGCTCACTGGGGGAGGTTTGTTATTTATTTATAGCAGTCAGAGTGAAGATGCTCAACGAAACGATCTCCACGTCTTGCGTCCAGTCTCTGACATAGAGGAGGCCACATTGGGAACAGTAGACATCTGAATCATGGTGTCCCCCTTGGGTCTGTAGTAAATAATTCCCTTCTCACCTTAAATCTCTGGCCTCGAGTTTTAAATTCCCCCGTGCTGGGGAAAAGATGATGCCTGACGCCCTTCTCCATGCCCTTGGTGATTTTATAAATCTCCATAAGGTCCTGTCTCCCTCAGCCTCCTCTGATAACATAACATAACAATTACAGCACGGAAACAGGCCATTAGGCCCTTCTAGTCCGCACCGAACCAAACACCCCTTTCTAATCCCACCTCCCTGCACAATGCCCATAACCCTCCATCTTCTTCTCATCCATATACCTGTCCAACCTTTTCTTAAATAATACAATTGACTCCGCCGCCACTATTTCTCCCGGAAGATCATTCCACACAGCCACCACTCTCTGAGTAAAGAAGTTCCCCCTCATGTTACCTCTAAACCTCTGCCCCTTAATCCAGCCTCACAAATCACAAGGATGTTGAATCTTTGTATTTGACTTATTCGGCCTCGTTTGAGGCAATTTCTCCGCAGTCCTGCAATTTTCCAGTGCATTTCCACCTCCCTTTGCTGCTGCTTCTCCCAGACTGATACCGCTCACTGCAGGAAGGGATTCTCCTCATCCCAGCCCCAATAATTTTGCAGCCAACTCATTTAGTTCTTCTACCTTACATCAAATGAGAATTTCTCTACAAGGTCCACAACCTACAGCAGAATCCCACCACCAGACACACCCCTCCCCTCTCCGCAGGGACCCGCTTCCTCTGCAACTCCCTCTCCCTCTCATCCCTTCCTCCTAATTCCCCCTCCCCCACCTGAGAGCCACCTCTGTGACTGCACCAAATGCTACACCCACCTCTCCTGATCGCCTCCCAAACAAGTGAAGCAACACTTCTCTTGTGACTCTGCCAGACATCATCCACTGCATCCAGGGCTTATGCTGGGGCCTCTACATCGGGGAGTCTGGACACAGAGTGGGAGATCGCTTTGTTAAGCACCTTCCCTCTGTCCACTGCAACAGCAAGAATCTATCTTTTGCCGACCGTGTCAATTCCATGCACCATTTTCACACTGAAATGTCAGTCCGTGGCCTCGTTTACTACTAAACTGGGGCTACCTACAAATGGGAGGGACACCTTGTATTCTGTCTCCAACTGGATGGCATGAATATCGTCTTTTCCAATTTCCTTTCATACCCACTCCCGAAGTCTCTCCCATCTCTCTGGGTCTCTTCCAGCTCCCCACCCCCTTCCTATCAGTTCAGAGAGATGCCCTCTGTTGTACAACTGCAGTATAAAACCCACCATTTTTTCCCCTTGAGACGATCACTGAGCTTCACTCTAGGTTGTAAGCTGTGGATGACACTGGAAAACCATTGTAAGGGGTTCACTCGTGGATGTGGGCTGTGGGTGAGGCAGGGTGTATGTTGGTAAAGGGTGGATGTTCCACTCCAGGTTGTGGGCCATGGGTGAGGCAGGGCGTATGTTCCACTCCAGGTTATGGGCCGTGGGTGAGGCAGGACGTATGTCGGTAAAGGGTGGATGTTCCACTCCAGGTTGTGGGCCATGGGTGAGGCAGGGCGTATGTTCCACTCCAGGTTGTGGGCCGTGGGTGAGGCAGGGCGTATGTCGGTAAAGGGTGGATGTTCCACTCTAGCTTATGGGCCGTGGGTGGAGCAGGGTGTATGTAGGTTAAGGGTGGATGTTCCACTCCAGGTTGTGGGCAGAGGGTGGAGCAGGGTCTATGTTGGTTAAGGGTGGGGGTTCCACTCCAGGTTGTGGGCCATGGACGATGCAGGGTGTATCTCGATAAAGGGCGGATGTTCCACTCCAGGTTGTGGGCCGTGGATGGAGCAGGGTGTATGTAGGTTAAGGGTGGATGTTCCACTCCAGGTTGTGGGCAGAGGGTGGAGCAGGGTGTATGTTGGTTAAGGGTGGGGCTTCCACTCCAGGTTGTGGGCCATGGACGATGCAGGGTGTATCTCGATAAAGGATGGATGTTCCACTCCAGGTTGTGGGCCGTGGGTGGAGCAGGGTGTATGTAGGTTAAGGGTGGATGTTCCACTCCAGGTTGTGGGCCGTGGGTGGAGCAGGGTGTATGTAGGTTAAGGGTGGATGTTCCACTCCAGGTTGTGGGCAGAGGGTGGAGCAGGGTGTATGTTGGTTAAGGGTGGGGGTCCCACTCCAGGTTGTGGGCCGTGGGTGGAGCAGGGTGTATGTAGGTTAAGGGTGGATGTTCCACTCCAGGTTGTGGGCCGTGGGTGGAGCAGGGTGTATGTCGGTTAAGGGTGGATGTTCCACTCCAGGTTGTGGGCCGTGGGTGGAGCAGGGTGTATGTCGGTTAAGGGTGGATGTTCCACTCCAGGTTGTGGGCTGTGGATGGAGCAGGGTGTATGTTGGTTAAGGGTGGGAGGTCCACTCAAGGTTGTGGGCAGAGGGTGGAGCAGGGTGTATGTTGGTTAAGGGTGGGGGGTCCACTCCAGGTTGTGGGCTGTGGGTGGAGCAGGGTGTATGTAGGTTAAGGGTAGATGTTCCACTCCAGGTTGTGGGCAGAGGGTGGAGCAGGGTGTATGTTGGTTAAGGGTGGATGTTCCACTCCAGATTGTGGGCCGTGGGTGGAGCAGGGTGTATGTAGGTTAAGGGTGGATGTTCCACTCCAGGTTGTGGGCCATGGACGATGCAGGGTGTATCTCGATAAAGGGTGGATGTTCCACTCCAGATTGTGGGCCGTGGGTGGAGCAGGGTGTATGTAGGTTAAGGGTGGGGGGTCCACTCCAGGTTGTGGGCAGAGGGTGGAGCAGGGTGTATGTTGGTTAAGGGTGGGGGGTCCACTCCAAGTTGTGGGCCGTGGGTGATGCAGGGTGTATGTTGGTTAAGGGTGGATGTTCCACTCCAGGTTGTGGGCAGAGGGTGGAGCAGGGTGTATGTTGGTTAAGGGTGGGGGGTCCACTCCAGGTTGTGGGCAGAGGGTGGAGCAGGGTGTATGTTGGTTAAGGGTGGGGGGTCCACTCCAAGTTGTGGGCCGTGGGTGATGCATAGTGTTTGGTGCATGGTGTATGTCAGTGAAGGGTCCATTCCAGGCGCTGTCGGCAGTGGGGAGAGTGGCCATCTGAAAGCGGCTGAACTTTGCAAATTTCTGTAAAATAAGTTGATTAAAATTCAGAATCCCAATATTAAAAGAATGCGCTCACTTTCTTTCATTGAAATTGTTAGTTATAGATAGTGGATCCTTCGATAACTGCTAATATTTGGGTTTGATTATCCGTGGGCACTCTTACTATATGTGTATCTGTTCCACAACTCGACTGTCATGCGGTATAAAACCTTGGACCCCCAACTACCGTGTTCTAGCGAGGCTTTACTGTACTAGTTAAGTCTGGACCTTGTTGAAGTTGAGAATTCAGTGAAACTCCTTGAAGTGATGCTCCACTATCAAATTCTACACATAGTTTCAACTTTTGTGGATGTATAACTCCATAATGAGGTAAATACCATTTTTAACCATCTTTACGTTCCAAGATATCTTCTGATGCCTTTTCTACATAACCCTTGGCTATCCTGTCCAACATGACATTTGTATGTTCCAAATGAAAGGAGGAATTTCTCTTAAATTTTCTCTTCAAATTCGGCATGTGTTGTTCTGCAATTATTTTATTATCTGGCATACAAATTTCTCTTCAAAGGTAATGCTTCAGTAATGATCATCAACATGTTTAACGGAATTTGAAACTAAATCTAGAAACTGCTGGTCCTCCTTTGAAGGTTCTTGAATATCTGTGATACATTCATGGAAAATCAATTTTAAGCTGTTGTTCATTAAGTTTCACAACTGAAATTCTGTTGACATTCAAGTTCAACGTCTCCTGATCATTATTCAATATCCTTCTAATGGTCCCTTAATTGTCCATCCAAGCAACATTCTCACAGCATTTTTACTTCTTATTACTTGTAGAGGTTTGAGAGCTTTTGGCACATCTAATGTATCTCAATTTTAGCATCAATCTTAGATCATCTTTTAGATGATCCTACTGTTTGATGTCATTCTGGTAGGGAATATTCTCCTTATTCACAGGCATAGACTTCTAAGTATACACTTGGAAGATCACAAAATTCATTGCTATTCAATCCAGCAATCTAAACCTGAAACTATATTAGTTTCAATGTGCTTTTCATCATTCATTGTCTTCAACAAGATCTGTGATCTTTTACCATGAGCATTAAGTTTATTCATTGACTCAACAGTGCAAAATGATGCGGTACTTCCTGGATCAAGAAATGCATAGGCCTTCAGTATGAAGTTCCTTTTTTAGCTTTAACCTATACAGGAACTATTGAGAGAGATTTGTCACTGGTCCCAGTAAGACTGTTTGTCTGAACCAAAGTTGAAGCATCCCCTCTGACTGTGTCTTTAGTCTTGGATTCAGATTGTTGGACTTGGTTCTCAAATTTACTTCATTGAGTATGCAGTAACTTGGGATGCTTTAAACTGCATATATCACAACTGAGTCGCTTATTACAAGTTTTGCTCATGTGTCCTTTACACAAGCAACCAAAACATATTCCATTTTTCTTTAAAAAGATTAATTTCTCATCATGCGACTTCTTCTCCAACATCTTTCTAAGCATGCTTATCTTTGCAATACCAACATCTTTCCTGAACAGTCTGATCTTCCTTTGTTTCCTTGTTCTTTCCTGTGCTTGTATCTGACATAGCAGTAACAAAGGTACTTCCCTTTGGTTTCTGTTGAGATGATGACTTAGACTTCTTTACATCTTTAGGAACTATTGAAGTATCCTTAATATTTCCAAAGACTGGTACAGTGTTAACATGCACATGCCATTCCAAGAATTGTACAACATCCTCAAAGGTAGAATCCCTTCCAGGAAGCATCTTCAGCTCTGCAACCTTGGTTTTCCGTAAGTCCTTAATCTTATAATGTACTTATAATAATTGACAAATTAGCAAGCAAATTCAGCTCTTGCAAATGTACACGACTTCCCATCGTGTTACAACATCCTCTCAGAAAGAGTGCATATGCTTGTAAAGGCTTCGCATCCTCTGATTTTATTGCTGGCCAAGAAAGAATCTTGTCTCTATGGGCCTTTGCAATTTTATATTCATCTCCATAATGATGATGTCCCCCTAAGGATGGAATCCCAACCTCTTACCTTCCCTTCTTTGACACAGGACAAGTCTCTGTGCCAGAGACCTGATGCCATGGCTCGTACCTGGGTGAGAGTGTGACAGTGAGTGACGATATAGTTTGTGGGGGGCTGAATGTTGGAGATGGGGGTGTGGAGAAGCCCCTGTTGATTCAGGGTGATAGTGGGAGATGATGTAGTTTGTGGGGCTGAATGTTGGAGATGGGGGTATTACAAGCCCAGAGGACCCCAAAACCCAGCAGCAATAGATAGTCACCAAGATAAATGATTTCTTAAACAAAAGTTGATTTTAATGATCTTTAAACATGAAAACAGAATTACACTTTAACTTATCATTATTAACTTACTTTACCTAACTTAACCCTCTTCTAATTCTGAGCGCACGTGTGTGTAAGTTTAGAAAAGTTTTTTGGTTCACAGTCCAATCTTTCTTCTCATTCTTCCAAGTTCTCTGGATGCAGGCAATTCTTAGACTGTGCACAGAATTTAACATTCCTAAAGTTCACCAGGCTTTGGTGCTCAAAAGGTAAATTAATACCTCTCAGGAAGGTTCTTGTTGGTTTTTAGAGAGAGATGTGTTGTTCCAGGGCATCCACAACTGATGTACTTCCATCAGTCACCTCAGTGTCTTGCTGACGAAACTTGCCCCCTCAGGGTTCACTAGACGATAACCTCTTTCTTTCAGGTCATCACAGAGTTCCTTTCTGTTTCTCTTACTCCAAGTGAAACATTAGACAGTCAGTCCTCTCCTCTTGCATGAACCACAAGGGCTTCAACCAGGTCATCTTCCAAAAGCTTGCCAGTTTATCCTGTTTCAGTCCCAGCAACATCTGCTGACTGACACTGTCAGAGTCTCTCTCTCTCTCTCTCTCTCACACACACATTGAGACTGAGACAAAGCCTGTTTGACTCTCTCTGCTTGCAAAACCCCATGACCCTCTTACAACAGCAAGTATCCTGCAGACAATAGGAGCCAGCATTCTTTTTCATCTGTGGCTTTTGGGTAAACAAGAACCCATTTAGTGAGGTCTTTCAAGCACTCTTCAAAGCTCTTGCAAAAAGGTGTGAGACACCACTATGTATCCAGTATTATCAGAGCTCCAGCATTTCAAATAAGATTTTGCATGTGACCTACCCTAACAAACCTTTCCCAATTTATCTCCCAGAACTATTTCCATGTACTCTGTCACAAGGGAGGGATGGGGAAGCCCCCTGGATTTGGGGTGAGATCTGGGGGATGAGGGTGACTGAGGGAGATGATCTGGGGAGAGATCAGGGAGAAGGTGAAGTCACTGGTGGTGCTCAGCCCCACCTTGTGGCCGCCTGATGTATGTGCAGTTCCTCCAATTGGCTGGTGGGGGTCACGTGCCGGGATTCCTGCAGCCTGTGCGTGAGGAAGAATCGCTCGGAAGTTGGTGATTTGGGGAAGTTCTGTCCCCATTGAAGATCATGAATATGTATGGAGGTTCATGAATATGTATGAGGGGGAGCAGCTGCTGGGGCTGATCCTGGTTCTGGAGATCCGGGGGCTAGTGACGTAATAAAGACGCGGTTCTCAGCCCCACCTGCTGGCCGCCTGGTGTATGTGCAGTCCAGGTTGACGATGTATCTGATTGGTCGGTGGGGTCACGTGCCGGTGCCGCCATGTTGGATCCTGCCGCCTGTGTGTGAGGAGGGTTCGCTGGTGAGTGGGTGATTTGGGGAAGTTCTGTCCAGATTGAAGGTCATGAATATGTATGAGGGGGGAGTCATGATGATGTATGAGGGCGGGGAGCGGATGCTGGCACCGGAGCTGCTGATCTGTGGATCCCGGGCCGTGCTTGTGGAGCAGGATCCACGTTGGGGCCCGGGCCAGTTTGGGGCCGAAAGGCCGGGAAACGGACCCATCGGGGCCGACGGGGACCGGGGGGGGGGGGGTGGGGGGAGAGCTGCTCTCGTCTCTTCACTGGGGAATTCTCATGGTCTCGGGGGGGGGGGGGGGATGAAACCCTTACTGGGGGCAGAATCAATCATAATAATGGGGACAAAAGGCCCGGGGTGAGGGGGGGGGGGGGGTTGGTCACAGGTCCTCAAACTGAAAAAAAGAGATTTCCATATAACCATTTACAGCACAGAACAGGCCAGTTCGGCCCTACTAGTCCATGCCGTAGCAAATCCCCACCCTCCTAGTCCCACTGACCAGCACCCGGTCCATACCCCTCCAGTCCTCTCCTCTCCATGTAACGATCCAGTCTTTCCTTAAATGTAACCAATGATCCCGCCTCGACCACGTCTGCCGGAAGCTCATTCCACATCCCCACCACCCTCTGCGTAAAGAAATTTCCCCTCATGTTCCCCTTATCATTTTCCCCCTTCAATCTTAAACCATGTCCTCTAGTTTGAATCTCCCCCTTTCTTAATTGAAAAAGCCTATCCATATTTACTCTGTCTGTCCCTTTTAAAATCTTAAACACCTCTATCAAGTCCCCTCTCAACTTCCCTGTACAACCTGCACAACCTTTCCCTGTAACTCAGACCCTGAAATCCTGTCAACATTCTCGTGAACCTTCTCTGCACTCTCTCTATTGTGTTTATATCTTTTCTATAATTTGGTGACCAAAACTGTACACAGTACTCCAAATTGGGCCTCACTAATGCCTTGTACAATTTCATCATGACCTCCCTACTCTTGAATTCAATACTCCGATTTATGAAGGCCAACGTTCCAAATGCCTTCTTCACCACTATTTACCATAACTCCTAAATCCCTTTGTTGCTCTGCACTCCTCAATTGTCTACCATTCAATGTATATGACCTATTTAAATTTGCCTTTCCAAAATCCAGCACCTCACATTTATCTGTATTAAATTCCATCAGCCATTTCTCAGCCCACACCTCCAGCCTTCCTAAATCACCTTTTAATCTACGGTAATCTACCTCACTGTCCACAACACCACCAATCTTTGTGTCATCCGCAAACTTGCTTATCCAATTCTCTACCCCTATATCCAGATCGTTAATATCTATAACAAATAATAGTAGACCCAGGACCGAAACCTGAGGAACTCCACTAGTCACCGGCCTCCAATTGGACAAACAATTTTCTACCACTACTCTCTGACACCTCCCATCCAACCACTGCTGAATCCATTTCACTACCTTTTTATTTATACCTAATGCCTCCACCTTTTTTCCTAACCTCCTGTGGGGAACTTTGTCAAAAGCTTTACTAAAGTCCACAGCTTTCCCTTCATCAACCTTTTTTGTAACCCCCTCGAAGAACTCAATCAGGTTTGTCAAGCATGATCTACCCCTGACAAAACCATGCTGATTACTCCCTATCAATCCCTGTACCTCCAAAAATTTGGAAATAGCATCCCTCAGAACACTTTCCATCAACTTGCCCACCACAGACGTCAGACGTACAGGCCTATAATTCCCAGGTTTGCATTTGGACCCTTTCTTAAACAGAGGAACCACATGCGCCACCCTCCAATCCTTTGGTACCACCCCCGTGGCCAGTGACATCCTAAATATCTCTGTTAATGGCCCCACTAACTGTCCACTAGCCTCCCTGAGTGTCCTAGGGAATATTTTGTCCGGTCCGGGAGATTTATCCCCCTTTATCTTTTTCAACACAGCCATCACTACCTCCTCGGTTATCCTTATATGCTTCATGACATACCCACTATTTTTCTTTACTTCAACTGGTTCAACATTTCAGAATAGAATGAATGTGTGTTTGAAATGGGGCCTGGAAGGGACACAGGTTTGTGTGTGGGGTGGGGGGGGGGGGGCTGGGCCCTGGGGGGGGGAAAGGTTTGGTCCCCAACCTGAGAAAGGAGATTTCAGAATAGAATGAATGTCTGTTTAAAATGGGGCCTGGAAGGGACATGAGTTTGTGTGTGTGGTGGGGGTGGGGTCTGGTCACCGGGCCCTCTGGGGTGGGGGGCTGGTCACTGGGCCCTGGGGGGGCTGGGGGGGGGGGGGGGGAAGGTTTTGTCCCCAACCTGAGAAACAAGATTTCAGAATAGAATAAATGTGTGTTTAAATTGGGGCCTGGAAGGGACACGAGTTTGTGTGTGTGGTGGGGGGGTGGGGCGGGCTGCATAAGTGGCCATATTCCTGTCTTGTTCTGCAGCTGCGGATCTGATAAGGATCTCCTTATCTGGGGGAGATTGGAGAGAATTTTAAGGGATATGAGCAGTCCTTTTGCTGGTTCCAAAACAAGAGATGAGAAACTATAAATTCTGTGATTTGGTTAAATATGATTCACTCCTTTCTAGTTAGTTGGCAGCTTGTGGCTGTGTTTTCATGCTGTAACAGACTTGGAACCATCGAACATTACAGCCCAGAAAAACAGGCCATTCAACACTTCCAGACTGTGTCGACCAATAAAACTAGTTAGTCCCACTGACCTGGTCTCATTCCATAACCCTCCAGACCTCTCCTATCCATGTATTGATCCAATTTATTTTTAAAACTCAAGATTGAATCTGCATTCACTACATCCGATGACAGCTCATTCCACACTCCTACCGCTCCCTGAGTGAAAAACGTTTCCCTCCTGTTCCCCTTGTATGTCTCCCCTTTCTCTCTAAAGCAATGACCTCTCGTATTTATGTTCTCCAATCTAAATGGAAACATCCTACTCATCTCTACTTTGCAAAGACTTTAAAAGTTTGTTTCTGCAGCTTTATTCATGTTTGTTTCAGGTCCACCTTCAACGTTGGCGAAGTCAGCAGGATCCCAAGATAAGAATCGCAGTTCAAGTTTGGGCTGAGTAAGTGGCCGGGCCAGTGTCGGAGCAACAGAGGCACATAGGGCCCCAGTGTAAATTTACCTTGACCTACCACCGTCGATCTCCGGTGGTCCAGTCCCTTGCCTGAGGTTGACCAGATTTCCTTTTTTTTAAAAATTTTTATTTTTCACACTACAAATCACATTGTTCAAGATACACACATTTTCCATTTCAAATATATACAGTGTCTTTTTCTCCTCCCCTCCCTCCTCCCATCCCACCCTCCCTACCTCCCCCTCCATTCATTTAAAGTACAGAATCTAAGATACATTAAACCCGTCAAACAATGTTGTCACTCAATAAAAACAAGCAAGAAATTCCACTGAGTCAATTCTTTTCATTTCCTCCTCCTGTCATTTTAGGTGGTAGATGTGCCCGGTAGGTTTTCTCTATTATGTTTCATGTAAGGTTCCCATATTTGTTCAAATATTGTAATGTTATTTCTTAAATTGTATGTTATTTTTTCTAATGGAATACATTTATTCATTTCTATATACCATTGTTGTATTCTCAAATTATCTTCTAATTTCCAGGTTGACATAATACATTTTTTTGCTACAGCTAGGGCTATCCTAACAAATCTTTTTTGTGCTCCATCCAAATCAAGTCCAAATTCTTTGTTTTTTATATTACTTAGGAGGAAGATCTCTGGGTTTTTTGGTATATTGCTTTTTGTGATTCTATTTAATATCTGGTTTAGGTCTTCCCAAAAATTTTCCACTTTCTCACATGTCCAGATTGCATGAATTATTGTTCCCATTTCCTTTTTACAGCGAAAACATCTGTCAGATACTGTTGGATCCCATTTATATAACTTTTGAGGAGTAATATATAGCCTATGTATCCAGTTATATTGTATCATATGTAACATCGTATTTATTGTATTTCTCATAGTTCCTGAGCATAACTTCTCCCATGTTTCCTTCTTTATCTTTTTGTTTAGATCTTGTTAGGTTGACCAGATTTCCTTGACGGGATGCACAAAAGGATCTGCAGAAAGGAATACGGATTGCATGAGGTTAGTGTGTTTTAATTGGGTCATACCTGGTGACATCAGAAGGAAGGGTGTATCGGAGAAACTGTTGACACATCCTACCTGAAAGGTCGGACTCGGGGTTTGTTTTGTTCCTCATTGCCACTGTTATTTATTTACATAATGGTACAAGGGATAAGAGTGTGGCTAAAGAAAATCTGAAAGCCTTGTCTCAATGCAAGGAGCATTCGTAATAAAGTGGAGGAATTGGATGTGGAGATAGCTATTAATAACTATGATATAGAGGGGATCAGAGAGACATGGCTTCAGGGGGAACGTGACTGGGAGCTGAACATTCAAGGTTACTCGACATTCAGGAGGGATAGACAGAATGGAAAAGGAGGTGGAGTAGCCCTGTTGGTTAGGGAAGAGGTGAATGCCATAGAAAAGAAGGATATCAGTGTAGAGGATGTGGAATCCATATGGGTTGAGCTGCGAAGCACGAAGGGGCAGAAGGCGCTAGTGGGAGTAGCGTACAGGCCACCTAACAATAGCAATGAGTGAAGGAGTCATGAAGAAATTTGATAATGCGTACAACAAAGGGACAGCAATTGGAATGGGTGACTTTAATCTACATGTAGATTGGGTGAACCAAATTGGTAAGGGTAAGGTTGAAGAGGATTTCTTAGAATCTATGTGGGATTATTTTCTAAATCTGCATGTTGAGGAACCAACGAGGAAACGAGCCATTCTAGACTGGGTAGTGAGTAATGGAGAAGGGTTAATTAGCAATCTTGTTGTGAGGAACCCCTTGGGCAAGAGTGACCACAATAGGGTGGAATTCTTCATTAGGATGGAATGTGACAGAGTTGATACGGGTAGAAAGGTTTTGAACTCAAAGAGGGGTAACTTTGATAATATGAGATGTGAATTGGCTAAAATAGATTGGCAAATGGTACTTAAAGGACTAACAGTAGAAATGTAATGGAAATCATTTAAGGATAGCTTGGAGCAAGTGCAGAAAATGTACATCCCAGTTTGTACAAAGAATAAATCGAGGAGGGTAGCGCATCCGTGGCTAACAAGGGAGATCCGAGAGAGTGTCAAATCCAAAGAAGGAGCTTAAAAATTAGCTAAAAAGAATAATATACCTGATGATTGGGAGAAATTCAGAGTTCTGAAGAGGAGGACAAAAGGATTAATTAAGAAAGGTAAAAGGGATTATGAGAGGAAGCTGGCAGGGAACATAAAAAAATGACTGTAAAAGTTTTTATAGATATGTTAAGAGAAAGAGGTTGGTTAAGACAAATGTGGGTCTGTTGCGGACAGAAACGGGTGAGTTAATCATGGGGAACAAGGGTATGGCAGACTGTCTGAATGACTACGTTAGTTCTGTCTTCACCAAGGAAGACATAACTAATCTTCAGGAAATTGTTGAGGATCGGGGACCTAATGTGAGGGAGGGAATAAAGGAAATAATTGTAAGTCAAGAGGTTGTATTAGTTAAATTGCAGGGATTAAAGGCGGATAAATCCCCAGGGTCAGATAATCTGCATTCGAGAGTGCTGATTAGAGGGTGGCCAATGTAACCCCACTCTTTAAGAAGGGAGGGAGAGAGAAATCGGGAAACTACAGACCAGTTAGCCTGACATCGGTAGTAGGGAAGGTGCTAGAATCAGTTCTTATCTCTATCAACTTCTAATTCTAAGCGCATGTGGATAGAAACATAGAAGATAGGAGCAGGAGTAGGTCATTCGACCCTTCGAGCCTGCTCCGCCATTCAACGAGATCATGGCTGATCTTAAAGTTCAGTACCCCGTCCACGCCTTCTCTCCGTAACCTTTAATACCCTTATACTGAAGAAATAGATCTAATTCCCTCTTAAATACATTTAATGAACCTGCCTCTATTGCCCTCTGTGGCAATGAATTCCACAGATTCACCACCCTCTGGGTAAAGAAATTCCTCCTCATCTCGGTCTTAAATGGTTTGCCTATTATCCTTAAACCATGGCCCCGTGTTCTGGATTTTCCCATCCTTGGAAACATCCCATCTGCATCCATTCTGTCCAGTCCTGCCAGAATTTTATATGGTCTCTATGAGATCCCCTCTCAATCTTCTAAACTCCAGCGAGTACAATCCCAATTTGAGCAAGCTTTCCTCATAAGTCATTCCTGCCATTCCAGGTATCAGCCTGGTGAATCGCCTCTGCACTCCCTCCATTGCAAGAACAACCTTCCTTAGATAAGGTGACCAAAACTGCACACAATACTCCAGGTGGGGTCTCACCAAGGCCCTGTACAGCTGCAGTAAGGTATCCTTGTTCCTAGACTCAAACCCTCTTGATATGAAGGCCAACATACCATTTGCCTTTTTAACCGCCTGCTGTACCTGCATGCTCGCCTTCAGAGACTGGTGTACAAGTACCCCTAGGTCTCTCTGCACTTCCCCATCTCTTAATCTATTGCCATTCAAATAGTAATCTGCCCTCCGGTTTGTATTACCAAAGTGGATAATCTCACATTGATCCACATTGTAGTGCATTTGCCATGTATCTGCCCAGTCCCTCAATTTATCCAAATCACACTGGAGCTTCCTGACCCCATCTTCAGTGCACACAACCCCTCCTAGCTTAATGTCATCTGCAAATTTGGAGATATTCCATCCAATCCCCTCATCAAGATCATTAATGTAAATTGTGAACAGCTGGGGTCCCAGTACAGATCCCTGTGGCACCTGTTAGGTCTGCTTTGTTCGAGAATGAGTGAGTCAGACACCAGACTGAGTCGAAATCAAGGTTCTTTATTACCGGATTGTAACACTTGCAACTAACAGTGTTAGTTGGAGAAGGCGCAATCTCCCGATATCAGCAAGTGGTGTTTTTTTTAATACCTCAGGACATGCACTTAGTAAATTATCATACCATTACATTGTCCAATGAATAAGCTGTTGCTACCCTTCTCTGTTAGTCTGCTGCACATCATCTTGTTATTGCCACATTTATCTTGAGCGTACAAGGTCACACCTGCATCCTGTTACTCCTTAGTACTGGGTGACTCCTTCTCCGGTCCCAACTCATGATGTTTTTACCTTACACACCCCACTGGTCACAACGAGCCGTTTATCCCAACTCTCTGTCTTCTACCTGCCAGCCAGTTCTCAATCCTCATCAATACTTTGCCCCCAATCCCATGAGCCTTGATTTTGGAAGCCAGTCATTTATGCGGGACCTTATCGAAGGCCTTTTGGAAGTCCAGGTACACCACATCCACTGTCTCTCCCCCATCTATTTTACCTGTCACCATCTCAAAGAATTCCAATAGATTTGTCAAGCACGATTTACCTTTTGTAAATCCATGTTGACTCCGTCCGATTCCTTCTCTGCTAGTTATATGCTCCGCTATTACATCCTTAATAATGGATTCCATCATTTTGCCCACTACTGATGTAAGGCTCACCGGCCTATAATTCCCCACTTTTTCTCTACCCCCCCTTTTTAAATAGTGGGGTAACATTAGCTACCCTCCATTCCATGGGTACTGATCCTGAGTCTATCGAGTTCTGGAAAATAATTCTTAAAGCATCTGCTATCTGAATGGCCACTTCCTTAAGTACCCTAGGATGTAGATTATCAGGCCCTTGGGATTTATCAGCCTTCAATCCCATCAATTTCCCCTAAGACCATGTCCTTAGAGATACTGATTTCTTTCAGTTCCTCCCTTGCATTAGTCTCTATGTTTCCCAACATCCTTGGGAGGTTATTTGTATCCTCTCTTGTAAAAACAGAACAGGTGCAGTCTTTAGGTATAAATTTTGAGAAAGTCAAATGGATTGAACATTGGCTGAAAGGGAGAGGCCAGAGAGTGGTAGTGGATAATTGTCTGTCAGGTTGGAGGCCGGTGACCAGTGGTGTGCCTCAAGGATCTGTATTGGGCCCATTGTTGTTCGTTATATACATTAATGATCTAGATGATGGGGTGGTGAATTGGATTAGTAAATATGCAGACGATACTAAGATAGGTGGAATAGTGGATAATGAAGAAGGTTTTCAAGGATTGCAGAGGGATTTGGGCTGCTTATAAAAGTGGGCTGAAAAATGGCAGATGGAATTTAATGCTGATAAGTGTGAGGTGCTTCATTTTGGTAAGAAGAATCAGAATAGGACATACGTGGTAAATGGGAGAGCATTGAGGAATACAGAAGAGCAGAAAGATTTAGGAGTAACGGTACATCGTTCCCTGAAGGTAGAAACTCACGTGAATAGGGTGGTGAAGAAGGCTTTTAGTATGCTGGCCTTTATCAATCATTGCATGGAATATAGGAGTTGGGAGGTGATGTTGAGATTGTATAAGACGTTGGTGCGGCCTAATTTGGAGTTCTGTGTGCAGTTCTGGTCGCCTAATTATAGGAAGGATATAAACAGAGTGGAGAGAGTGCAGAGAAGGTTTACCAGAATGTTGCCTGGGTTTAAGCATCTGGAGTATGGGGAGAGATTGGACAGATTGGGTCTTTATTCTTTGGAGCGTAGAAGGTTGAGAGGGGATTTGATAGAAGTATTTAAGATTATGAAAGGGATAGACAGAATGGATGTGGATAGACTATTTCCGTTAAGAGGAGGAAAGTTTAAAACAAGAGGACATGAGTTAAGAATTAAGGGGCAGAGGTTTAGAGGTAACATGAGGGGGAACTTCTTTACTCAGAGAGTGGTAGCTGTGTGGAATCATCTTCCGGGAGAAATAGTGGCGGCGGAGTCAATTGTATTATTTAAGAAAAGGTTGGACATGAGAAGAAGGTGGAGGGTTATGGGCATTGTGCAGGGAGGTGGGACTAGAGAGGGGTGTTTGGTTCGGTGCGGACTAGAAGGGCCTAATGGCTTGTTTCTGTGCTGTAATTGTTATGTTATGTTAACTAAAGTAAGAATTTAATTGGTCTGCCATTTCCTTATTCCCCATTATATATTCCCCTGATTCCGACTGCAAAGGACCTACTCTGGATTTTACCAATCTTTTCCTCTTGACACATTTATAAAAGCTTTTGCAGTCGGTTTTTATATTTGCCGCAAGCTTACTTTCGTAATTTATTTTTGCTCTCTTGATTGATCCCTTTGTCCTCCTTTGCTGCATCTAGAACTGCTCCCAGTCTTCAGTTGCGGTACTTTTTTTGGCCAATTGATATGCTCTCTCTTTGGACCTAATGCTGTCTCTAATTTCCCTTGTTATCCACGGTTGAGTCACCTTTTTTGGTTTATTTTTATGCCAAACCGGTATAAACGATTTTTGCTATTTCTCCATTAGATCTGTGAATGCTTTCCATTGTCTTCCCACAGTCAACTCCCCCATAAACACCACCCAATCAATCTTACTCAACTCCTGTCTCATACCTTCATAATTCCCTTTATTTAAATTCAGGACCTGAGTCTCGTTTTAATTTCATCACTCTCCATGTCGAGTGAGAATTCGATCGTATTGTGATCGCTCCTACCCAAAGGGCCTCGTACAACAAGATTGTTGATTAGCCCCTTATCATTGCATAATACCCAATCTAAAATGGCCTGGTCCCGAGTTGGTTCCTCGACATATTAAAGATGCAATCGCAGTACATCTGGAAAGTCATGGTATCATTGCACAGAGTCAGCATGGTTTTGTTAAGGGGAAATCATGTCTGACGAATCTAATAGAGTTTTAAAATGCCTTACTAAAGCCTCTACTAACCAGTAGAGTGGATGGGGAAAACCAGTGGATGTGGTATATCTGGACTTTAGTAAGGCTTTTGATGAGGTTCCACACAGAAGACTAGTATATAAACTTAAAGAGCACGGTGTAGGAGGTATGGTATTAAGGTGGATAGAGAATTGGTTGAGGGACAGGAAGCAAAGAGTAGGAATAAATTGTTTTTTTTCAGAATGGCTGTCAGTGTCTAGTGCTGGGGCCGCAGTTGTTTACGATATATATCAGTGACTTAGATGTGGGAATAGATAGCAGTATCTCGAAATTTGCAGACGATACGAAGTTGGGTGGCAGGGTTAGTGGTGTGTTGGATGCTAGGAGAGTGCAGGATGATTTGGGCAAGTTAGGCGAGTGGACCAGCACGTGGCAGATGCAGTATAATGTGGATAAATGTGAGGTTATCCACTTTGGAGGTAAGAACAGGAAAGAGGATTATTATTTAAATTGAATCTGTTTAGGAAAAGGGGAGATGCAGCGAGACTTGGGTGTTGCTGTGCATCAGTCGTTGAAAGTGGGCGTGCAGGTGCAACAGGCGGTGAGGAGGGCGAATGGTATGTTGGCGTTCATAGCGAGAGGATGTAGGTCCAGTGTAGGGAGATCCTGCTGCAGCACTACAGAGCCTTGGTGAGACTACACCTGGAGTACTGTGTGCAGTTTTGGTCGCCTTATCTGAGGAAGGACATCCTCGCCATGGAGGGGGTGCAGAGAAGGTTCACTAGGCTGATACCAGGGATGGAGGGACTCACATATGAAGAAAAGTTGGATAGACTAGGCTTGTATTCTCTGGAATTTAGAAGATTGAGGGGGGATCTTATAGAAACTTATAAAATTCTTAAAGGTTTAGACAGACTAGATGCAGGAAGGTTGTTTCCAATGCTGGGAAAAAGCAGAACCAGGGGTCATAGTTTAAGGATGAGGGGGAAGTTTTTTAGGACTGAGATGAGGAAAAATTTCTTCTCTCGGAGAGTGGTAAATCTGTGGAATTCTTTACCACACGAAGTAGTTGAGGCCAGTTCCTTGTCAATATTTAAGTGTAGGTTAGATTTGGCCTTTGTGGTCAAGGGGATTAGGGGGTATGGGGAGAAAGCAGGAACTGGATACTGATCAGCCATGATCATAATGAATGGTGGTGTTGGCTTGAAGGGCCAAATGGCACTCTTACACCAATTTTCTATGTTTCTATGCTATGTTTGCACTCACACAATTAAGACTCCGAGACATGTTGCTTTCTCATCCTTTACTTCTATTAGACTAACATGGCTACTGACACATAGGGTTAAGGGTGAAAACACGTCATGATGTCCAGCAGAGGGCGGGCTTATACCCACTAATCCCCATACTCAGAATAGAGATTTGTCCATTGGTCGTAACCTTTGCCTTGGGTTCATGGTATGGCGCCCTAATCTGATTTTGAAAAGTTGGTCCTAACCCCACCTTCTTCAGAACTTTAAATAAAAATTCCCACTTCAGTTTGTCAAAAGCCTTCTCTGCATCCAGGGAAACAGCCAATCCCCTCTCATTTCCGGTTTGTGCCAGGTGCATTACACTCAACAGACTGCCAGTGTTACCTGCTGCTTGCCTCTCCTGCACAAAGCCTGCCTGGTCTTTGTTTATTAATTTTGGCAGATGCAACACCAATCTGTTTGCCAGGGCCTTGGCAAGTATCTTGTGATCTATATTCAGCAGAGAAATTGGTCTGTAAGAGGAGGGCAAAAGTGGGTCTCTACCCTTCTTCAAGATCGTTGTAATAATTGCCATTGTGAAAGATTCCAGGAGGGTTCTTGCTTCCCTTGCCTGGTCCATCACCTCCATATTCAGAGGCATTAGTAAGTCCTTAAATTCTCGATAAAACTCAGGTGGGAGTCCATCCTCTCTTGGAGACTTGCCTTCTTGTGGCGCACTCAATGTTTTCACCTGCTCTTCCTCTGTAAGAGGAAGGTCTAATTCTGCCTGTATAAACGGGTAAATTTGGGAGATCCAATTAGCCAGAAACTCGTCTGTTTGATTGGGATCCCCAGCCAATTCAGATTTGTACAGTCCTTCATAAAATTCTCTGAAGGGCTCATTAATTTCCTTTGGTTTATACGAGATCTAGCCATTGATTGTTCTAGAGCTTGTTCTGTTGACCTCATTAGGGCCTCCTCCATACTATATGTTTGAAGCGTATTATTCCAATTTCTTGTTTGTAAGAGCTCTGTAGTGGTCCTCTAAGCCTGATTTCTGAAAATCTTTCTCTAATTGGGTAATGTCCTTTTCCAATCCCTCCATTTCCTCATATAATTTTTCTTGACTGTCTTTGTATACCCAATTATCTGGACCCTCAAGTGTGCCTTAAGGGTGTCCCACAGAAGGAATTTAACTAGAGGGGCAGCTGGTCTCACAAAACAGGGCTATTTCGGCTTTTATGAAACTACAAAACTCCGATTTCTTTAACAACAGTGTTAAGATGCTACCTATATGCCACAAACGAGCCTGCAGCTGACGTGGACTTTTTACCCCCTCCATAAATCTTCGTCCGCGAAGCCAAGCCAAAGAAATATGCTGTGTCCACTTATCTGGCATTTCTGTGGTCAGAACCAGGGGGGAATGGTCCGAGAGGAGCCTTGCCCTATACTCAGCTTCCATGATCCTACCTTCTTTTCTGGCTTCAGCCATATACTCTATTCTAGAGTAGGAATCCTGTTGCTTTGAGTAAAATGAATAATCCCTCTCTCTTGGATGCTTTTTCTGCCACGCATCTCCCAAATTCAGCCCCCTCTAGTCCCAGTTATTCGTTTTGTGGATATATCCAGCATGGGATTCAGACATAGATTAAAGTCACCCCTCATTAGAATATTTTCATTTACCTGCCAATCTTAGGGAAATATCCTGTATAAATTTTTCATCATCATATTTGGGGATGTACACATTCACTAGAGTCCAGGGTTCTGAATCTTTCTGACAGTTCACCATAACAAATCTTTCCATTTTGTCTGTAATCACCTGCACTGGAACACTCTTTCCCACTAGAATTGCTACCCCCCACTCCTTGCCTTTGAGCCAAATGAGGAGCATATGACCTGACCCTCCCATCCCCTTTTTAGCTTCTGATGCTCCCATTCAGTTAAATGCATCTCTTGGAGGAAGGCAGATCTATCCCCATCTTTTTAATACGATCGAATTCTCAGTCGACATGGAGAGTGATGAAATTAAAACCGAGACTAAGGTCCTGAATTTAAATAAAGGGAATTATGATGGTATGAGATGGGAGTTGGGTAAGATTAATTGGGTGGTGTTTATGGGGGAGTCGACTGTGGGAAGACAATGGAAAGCATTCACAGATCTAATGGAGAAATTGCAAAAATCGTTCATACCGGTTTGGCATAAAAATAAACCAAAAAAGGTGACTCAACTGTGGATAACAAGGGAAATTAGAGACAGTATTAGGTCCAAAGAGAGAGCATATCAATTGGCCAAAAAAAGTGCCACAACCGAAGACTGGGAGCAGTTCAAGATGCACCAAAGGAGGACAAAGGGATTAATCAAGAGGGCAAAAATAAATAACGAAAGTAAGCTTGCGGCAAATATAAAGACCGACTGCAAAAGCTTTTATAAATATGTCAAGAGGAAAAGATTGGTGAAATCCAGAGTAGGTCCTTTGCAGTCGGAATCAGGGGAATATATAATGGGGAATAAGGAAATGGCAGACCAATTAAATTCTTACTTTAGTTGTGTTTTTACAAGAGAGGATACAAATAACCTCCCAAGGATGTTGGGAAACATAGAGACTAATGCAAGGGAGGAACTGAAAGAAATCAGTATCTCTAAGGACATGGTCTTGGGGAAATTGATGGGATTGAAGGCCGATAAATCCCAAGGGCCTGATAATCTACATCCTAGGGTACTCAAGGAAGTGGCCATTCAGATAGCAGATGCTTTAAGAGTTATTTTCCAGAACTCGATAGACTCAGGATCAGTACCCATGGATTGGAGGGTAGCTAATGTTACCCCACTATTTAAAAAGGGGGGTGTAGAGAAAAAGCGGGGAATTATCGACCTGTGAGCCTTACATCAGTAGTGGGCAAAATGACGGAATCCATTATTAAGGATGTAATAGCGGAGCATATGACTATCAGAGAAGGGATCGGACGGAGTCAACATGGATTTACAAAAGGTAAATCATGCTTGACAAATCTATTGGAATTCTTTGAGATGGTGACAGGTAAAATAGATGGGGGAGAGCCCATCTACAGCAGGCGGTTAAAAAGGCAAATGGTATGTTGGCCTTCATATCAAGAGGGTTTGAGTCTAGGAACAAGGATACCTTACTGCAGCTGTACAGGGCCTTGGTGAGACCCCACCTGGAGTATTGTGTGCAGTTTTGGTCACCTTATCTAAGGAAGGATGTTCTTGCAATGGAGGGAGTGCAGAGGCGATTCACCAGGCTAATACCTGGAATGGCAGGAATGACTTATGAGGAAAGATTGCGCAAATTGGGATTGTACTCGCTGGAGTTTAGAAGATTGAGAGGGGATCTCATAGAGACCATATAAAATTCTGGCAGGATTGGACGGAATGGATGCAGATGGGATGTTTCCAAGGATGGGAAAATCTAGAACCCGGGGCCATGGTTTGAGGATAATAGGCAAACCATTTTGGACCGAGATGAGGAGGAATTTCTTGACCCAGAGGGTGGTGAATCTGGAATTCATTGCCACAGAGGGCAGTAGAGGCAGGTTCATTAAATATATTTAAGAGGGAATTAGATCTATTTCTTCAGTATAAGGGTATTAAAGGTTACGGAGAGAAGGCGGGGACGGGGTACTGAACTTTAAGATCAGCCATGATCTCGTTGAATGGCGGAGCAGGCTCGAAGGGCCGACTGACCTACTCCTGCTCCTATCTTCTATGTTTCTATGTAACACAGAAATCCAAGTCTTCCCAGTGTACCAGTTTTAATAATATATAAAGTCTTGTTCCCCCTTTTACTCTTTTCCACTTGGTCCTCCATTTAGTGCTGACAGGGTATTTATAAACTGATGCACTTTCTCCTTTTCTGTAAAAAAAAGAACTTCCCCCCCACCCCAACAACATGATTTTTAGGGTAGTAGGATGATGTAGAATACAATCATAGCCCTTCTGCTTTGCTGATCACTTAACCAGTTCAAAGACTTTCTGTTTCTTGAGCAGAGCTGCATTAATATCTGGATAAAAGAACACTTTCGACTCCCTGTGTCCAAGGGAGCTCCTCTCTGAATTTCCCCTTTTGTTGCCGCCCTTAATATGTTTACACAATTTTGAAAATACTTTAACTTTATAAGTATAAGGATTAACTGGGGCCTTTGTCCCAACCCTGACTTAGGGATTGGGGCTCTAAAGGCTCTTTCTATTTTAAAAGGGGTTCCCAGCGCCTCCTTTCCGAGTGCTTTGGGGATCCATTTAGTTGAACTCTTAAGATTCCCCCCACCCCGAATCTTTTTTCAATCCCACTATTTTAATGTTGCAGCGTTTGTGAAGTTCTCCAGGAAGTCCAGCTTCACCCATTCCTCATCTCTTTCTTTAAGGAGACCTTGTAGCGGTAGCTACACGGAACGAATTCAAACAGAAACCACGAGCTGAGGTTGGTTTAGTTTTCAACTATTTATTCAAAAGCCCGCGCTGCGCTTTGAGGCGGCCGCAAGTCTCATTCATGCTTCGGCTGGGGAGAGGGGATACACGCTAGGCTGTGATTGTAGGAAAAGCACTGAGATGCTGGAGATACTCAGCTGGTTTCTTTCAGCATCTCTAGGAGGCAAAGAAAAAGATTTTATCTTGGTCTCCGAGAGATGCTGAATAGACCTGCCAAGTTCCTCCAACATTTCGATATTTTTAATCACACTGGGGAAGAGACATTCACCTGTTCCCCATGTGGGATCAGATTCACTCAGCCCTCCACCCTGTTGAGGCACCAGAGAGTTCACATCTAGTGGATTCCCATGTAGACAGGGTGGTTAAGAAGGCATTTGGTATAAATCATAGTTGCAGTATCACTTCCCAGCTCCTGTACTCTATTCTGTTTAAGGTAAGGCCAGGTTGGGAGTATAGTGTTCAGTTCTGGTCTCCAAATTCTAGGAAGGATATAGATAAGGTGGAGAGGGTGCAGAGAAGATTTACAAGGATGTTGCCTGGCTTAAAATACCTAGAGTACAGGGAAAGATTGAAGAGGTTCATTGGAACGTAGACGGTTGAGAGGGGATTTGATAGAGGTGTTTAAAATGATGAAGAGAATAGATAGACTAGATGCAAGTAGACACTTCCCCCTGAGAGCAGGGGAGGTTGAAACAAGAGGACATAAGTTGAGGGTAAGGAGGCAAAATTTTCGGAGAAACATTCGAGGATGTTTCTCCACTCAGAGAGTGGTGGCTGAATGGAATAATCTTCCGGAGGAAATAGTTGAGGCAGAGTCAATTCTTTCATTTAAGAGGAGGCTGGATATATACATGGATAAGAAGGGGTTGGAGGGTTATGGGCGGAGAATAGGCAGGGGGATCTAGCGGAGTTGTTTGAGTGAACCAGAGTGGACTTGAAGGGCCGAGATGGCCTGTTTCCATGTCATAAACTGTTATATGGGAGTAACCTTTCACCTGTCCCCTGTGCATGAAGTGTTTCTCTCAACCCTCTGGCCTTTAGGCACACCAGCGGGTTCACTCTGGGGAATGAATGTTCTCTGGCAGCAAGTATGGGAAGGGTTTCGCCCAGTTTTCCTCTCTGCAAAATTCACACGAGAGAGAGAGAGAGACTCTTCACCTGAACATGGGAAGGAATTCACTCAGCCCTCCAGTCTATGGGGACACCAGTCATTTCACAAAGGGAGCGATTGTTCATCATGGACTCTCTCAATCTTTTCTCTCCAGTAAGAGCGTCACATGCTAAAGGGTGTGTTTAAGATGCAGGGGGAGAGAATAAAGTTAAGGGAGATGTTTGGGAGCAATATTTTATCCATGAATATGGAGGGATGTGGTTCATCTGCGGGCATCAGTTTTGTTTAACTCACTTCCCTTTTTCATCTGTCCCCTGCCAGGCATCTGCCTGCTTTTTACTCACACCTTAAAGAAGGGCTCAGGCCTGAAATATCAGATATGAAACTTTATCTCCTGTGGATACTGAGAGTCCTGCTGAGTTCCTCCAGCATTTCTAAGTTTTTATACAATCACAACCTCTGCAGACTTTTGTGTTTCACTCCATCCAAGTCTGGTCTATTCTGTGAGGACCTGTTTTGTAGCTGGAGGTGCCAACATCCAGATCTGTGTTCTCTGTACCTTGCCTGTCACTTGTCCCAATTATCCGACCTCTCATCTTACTCATTTCTCGGATGCAGTTGAATTCCTGCCACTTTTGGAAAGGTACTCCTTCTCTCTTCCCCCCCACGATTGATCATGTGGAGCCCCGTGCGCAGATTGACACATGGACGGTGTCACAGGGTGATAGCAATTGAGTGACATGTCTCCAAAGCGACTGTTGGTGGGTTGGGTGGTTCCAATTGGTTGGAAGTTGCTCATCCTTTCGATGTCACAATGGAAAGATGACATGGGGATGCAGTTTATCTGTGGTATTGAGACTCGTTGGCAGAGCGGTTTCTGGACCGTTGAGTATTCTGGATATTAATGCTGTCATTGACCTTCGAAACAAAAGCTGCCATGAGCATTCTGCTTAAAAGTCTGAAATAATTCCTGCACTTCCTCTTCGATCATCACATGTTTATTACAATGTGGTTCGCAAAACTAGAACCCATGTAACAGTAAATCCTGGGTTTATCACAAGTTCCTTCCTCTCCAGTGCGTGTTACCTCTCCTCCTTTCCATCAAAACATATCACACACTGGCCACATCATCTTTCTCAACCCCATAATTAGGTTATATTCAGCCGTGTACCAATGATCAAGCAGGTGGCTTGCAGGTCTACAATATGGGGTGTTTTTACTTTCTTTCCTGTCTGATTATTGTGACACCTTCAAGCTCACTGCTCCGTTTGATTTAATGGGATTGCTATCATAGGAACTCCCTGCCCACTGTGGGATGGAAACTGGGTACAAGCCTGACACTGAGACACTCCCATGGTCTTAACATACAAGAGAGACGTACATAAATATGTGTTGTCCTGCTATTGTCGCTTGGACTCATACGGAGGGTCGCTACATTCCCTATTACCTGAAGTATGAGGAAAAAAATCCCAGAATAAAGCCTTACAATCTCATCAACATATACAATGTCCGCAGTGTCATCTTTATAAAAGACTCTGATTTTGGTGACATCACGAGCTCTCCCTTATCTCACTGGTTCTCTTACAGTCCATAAGTGTATTCACTGGGATTGCCCTTCAACCTTTACTGCCATGGGTGTGGTAACATAAGAGATAGGAGCAGAAGTCAGCCATCTGGCTTATTGAGTCTGCTCTGCCATTCAATAGATCATGGCTGATCTGTTCATTGACTCAACTCCACCCACCTGCCTTTTCCCCATATCCCTTAATTCCTCTTTTATGTAAAAATCTATCAAACTGAACCTTAAATATGTTGAATGAAGTCGCCTCAACCACTTCCCTGGGCAGAAAATTCCACAGATTCACTCTCTGAAAAAACAGTTTTTCCTCATCTCCATCTTAAATCTACTCCCCTGAATCTTGAGGTCTTTTCCCCTAGTTCTGGTCTCACCTACTAGTGAAAACAATTTTCATGCCTCTATCTTATCTCTCCCTTGGTCTTCTTCTCTTCTTTGTGTCTGTGTCTCTTCTGTTTTTCCTGATGAGCTGCTTGTATCTCTTTGTCGGGCCCTTTGCTGGGCCTCTTGTTGCTGGTCCTCCCCTCTTGGGCTACTCCTCTGTTGTGCCTCCTGCCGTTGCTCTTTTTGCCGGTCGTCTCTCCATCTCTCTCTACCACGTCGCTCCCTTCTCTGCTGCTGCCTTTCTCGTCCCTCAGCTGTTTGCGCTGCGGCTGCCTGCTCCTCTGCTGAGCCCCCTCCCACGGGTGTCCTCTTTTTTCTTTATTTCTGTTGGTTGCGCACTGCCCATGCACGACTCCTTGCGCATGTGCAGTTGTGTACTTTTGTTTGGCTCCAAGAGCCATTTTTGAAGTCCACCGGCAGGTGAGTCGTGATTCCGCAGGGCAGGCACTGACCTCGGGGGTCGGGCGTTCCTTGCCACCACAGCGTCCTGTTCCTTCGTGAAGGTAAGGCCGCCTTCTTTCTTCTTCAGCGATTTTTCTACTTATATTCCAGGTTTTATTTTCTCCTTCTTGGGTGCCATCCTCCTTCTCTTCTCTGTAACTTTATCTTCTATTTCTTACATTTTATTTTTGTTGTGCTTTGTCTTTTTCTAACTTTTTTCCTGTTTTTCCAGAGAGGGCTGGTTTTCCCGACCGGCCACTACTCCATCACATGACTCCTCCTCGCTATTTCATCCTTAATGACAGCTTCAAGCATTTTCCCAACTACAGACATTAAACTAATTGGCCAATAGTTACCTGTCTCCTGGCTACATCCCTTTTTAAAAAGTGGCGTGACATTTGCTTTCTTCCAATCTGTGGGGACCTGCCCAGAATCTGGAGAATTTTGGTGAATGATGATCAACTCATCGACTATAACTCCCGCCATTTCCCTCTGCACCCTGGGATACATCCCATTAGGGCCAGGGGATTCGTCTGCTTCCAGTCCTTATAGTTTGCTCATCCCTATCTCTTCTGCAACAATTATTTTATCGAGGCCCTCACCTCCCTTCATATCCCTATCGCCACTCTTTGACATGCTGGACATGTCTTCCACCGTGAAGACTGGCACAAAACATCTGTTCACTGCCTTGGCCATTTCCTCATTACTCAGTTTCAATCTCCCTTTCTAATCTTCCAACATTTTTTTGCTATCTGTTTTGATATCTTCATAATCCTCTCCCTTTTCCTTATTTCCTGTTGAATTGTCCATTATTGCCATTTAAAGTTTCCCAATCCTTTAGTTTCCCACTACTCTTGGCTACTTTGTACACATGAGCTTTTAATTTTATACTTTCCTTCATTTCCTTAGATAACCAAGGCTGACTCTTCTCTCTCTTTCTGCCCTTAGTTAACGGGAAGATATCTTTCTTGAGCATTGTGAAAATCTTCCACTGTTGCTCAACTGTTCTGCCCACTAGCCTGTGCTCCCAGTCCACGCTGACTAATTCCTCCCTCATCCTGTTGTAGTCTCCCCTGTTCAAGCATGATACAATAGTTTTAGATCTAACGATGGCACCCTCCATCTGCATGAGAAATTCAATCATACTAAGATCGCTTTTTCCAAGAGGCCCCTAACGACTAGATCATTAATTGCACCGATCTCATTGCACAATCCTCGATCGAAAACGGCATTCTCCCTTGTTGGCTCCTTAACATGCTGCTCAAGATCAGTTATCACGGATGCATTCGATGAAGCCAGACTCCCTCGACCAACTTGATTTTCCCAATCTATGTGGAAGTTAGTCCCCCACTACAACTGTCGTTCCGTTCTTATGTGCCTCAGCTCTCTCTCGGCTAATTACCTGTGCCACTATTATTTAGTGGGTGAAAGACAACTCCCACCAGTGATTTTTTTTTTCTCCCTTTTCTATTCTTAACCTCTTCCCAGATAGACTCAACATTCTGCTCCTTAGATCTTGTATCATCTCTCACTATCACCCCACCACCTTTACCTGGAATGGACCCTTCCACTTTGATGCCAACTTCTTCTGCCCTCGATTCCTGATCAAGACATAATCTCATAGCTGGATACCAGGTAACATTGTCTCCAGTTGGACTTCCTTTCTTTGAGCGTTCTGAACCTGTAAATGTATAGACTCAAGAATCTCAGTGAGTTGTCGAACATAGCTAATCATCTTTTCACTCAGGGCATGTAAATCCAGACAGGCTTCTATATTCTCGTAATGGTTTCCCAAATAAAACTTCAGCTGGTGTTAATCCTGTACCACTCACTAATTCATTGCAAAGAGAGCCTTGGGGAGAACCTTTAGCCAATTCAATCCTGTCTCCTCAACTAGTTTTAACAAAGTCCCATTTGCCCTTTCTACCATCCCTACTGCCTGTGGGTGGTGGGCTTAGTGAAACTGCAGTTTGATCCTGAGATGTCTGCATAACTCTTCATTTATTTGAGCTTTAAAATGCGGCCCATATCGGAGCTGATAATGGTTGGCAACCAGAACCTCAGTATTATTTCTTGCAGAATTACACCTCTTGTTGTTTCAGCTGTGGTGTTTTGAGCATCTATCCATCTACTGAAAAGATCAAGTATCACCAGACAATATATATAGTTATGTACTCTAGGTAATTCAATAAAATCAATCTGAGCCCATTCAGATGGGCTGGTGACTTTCCCAGCATACATTTAACAGCTTTACCAGGGTTATTTTTCTGACAAATAGTACACTCCAATGCCTTTTTCTGTGCTTCAGATTTAAATGATGGAGCCACTATGTCCAGTACTACTTTCACCATTCCCTTCTTGTCGAGGTGGGTCATGGTCTGTATATTGTTAAGTAACACCAGTAAAAATGTATCAGGTACACAGACTTGTCCAGCAGGGGTGGTCCATCATTGAGTTTCTGGATCTCTGGTGCACCCCCGCTGTTTCCAGCGCTTAATTAAATGAGCAGGGGCGTCCACTGAAGTTTTGCTGCATCCCCCATATCAGGCAAGACCGTTCTATTTACAAACGGTTTATTGCCCTGTGAATAAATGATGAGGGGACCGTTTTGAGCAGCAGCTTTTGCAGTTGCATCCGTGTAAACATTCCCAAGGGATACAGGGTCCTGGGCCTTGGTCTGGGCATCGCATTTTATATCTGCAGGTGGGTCGTCTGGGAGAGGGACGTCAGCAGGTTAACAACAAAAGTGTTGTTTCTAATAGGTGTCCCTGAAGATGTGAAACCCCCCCTCCACCCCCAATGCTGCCATAAGGTTCCAAAATCATGTACTACCCGAAAGGCATAACGAGAGTCCATGTAAATATTAAGTGACATTGTGTGGCCACTGGAGTCGCAGTGGACACGACAAAATATCCACACAAGGCATTTCTAGAGTGAATCAAATGGATTTACTCTTCATCACCTGCGCAGTCTTTTAAAAGCCCGAATCACGCGCTCGACACACGTTGATGTCATCACGCACTGCCGTCACAAGGCCAGTTTGATGCCTACTGGGAGTTTTAGTGCTGCCATAGCGCCTCTACACAGCCATTGTGCCCCCCCACCAAGAAGCAGCAGGTTGTTAACCTCTACTACGGACCTTTGGCTGCTGCAGTGGGGAAGACTTGTCTACACAATCTGGTTTAAGCCTGTCAATAGTGAAAGACTGGGGCTTCCCTCCAGTGTCCATATATATATATTAAGGTCAACCTAGTTTGTTTGAGTATCCTAGAAGGTCCTTCATAGGACGTCTGTAAAGTTTGATCAAGTTTTCCTCTTCAGACGAAGACATATTTGTCATTTTTGAGGTCTTCAAGCACAAAAGAAGAGTGTTCTCCTTGTGACGATGGTGGTATAGGGGTCAATTTTTCCACAGTCTCCCTTAGCCTACTCAACAATTCCTTAGGATCATTGCTAGAGTTGGAATGGTAGGGGACGAACTCCCCTGGAACCACCAATGGTGTGCCATAAACATGTTCAGCAGATGAAGCTTGGAGGTCCTTCTTTGGAGTTTTTCTAATGCCCAGTAATACCCAGGGCAGCTCATCAGCCCAGTTTGGGCCCTCTAACCAAGCCATCAAAGTTGACTTGAGATGTCGATGAAATCTTTCCACCGTTCCATTGGCCTGGGGATGATAGACATTTGTATGATGAATTGTTGTACCGAGCAAGCGAGACAAGGCCATCGACAGTGAGGAAGTAATTTGTGGTCCTCTATCCGAAGTAACATCCGCCAGTAAACCAAATCAAGACACTTTGGGCCACCATGTAAACCTGTCTATTACTGTAAAGAGATAACGGTATTCTCTTGAAACAGGAAGTTGTCAATGATGTCCACGTGGACATGAGCAAAGCCCTGAGTAACTGCCGGGAAGGACTGTAGTGGGGCCTTAGTTTGCCGCTGAACTTTTGCATTTTGGCAGGTAATGCAGGACCTCACCATTTGTGTAAAGACTTTTTGAAGACCATGCCACACAAACCTGTCGGAAACCATACGAACGGTCGATCTAAACAAAGGATGTAAGAGACCACGTGCACAGAGTTGAATACTCGACGTTTCATCTTGCAGGTTCATGATTGCATTTTGATAAGGATTTGTCTTATGGTAATGTCTTGGGTTGTGGCCAAAGTTGATCTACAGCCGAAACCTCGAGTGGAGCAGAGCAGGAAAGTGCATCAGCTACTACAATGTCTTTTCCGAAATATGTAGTATTTTTGTGGAGAATTCTGAAATGAATGATAATTACTGTTGTCGTGCTGACCAGGGCTCTGTGATCTTGGAAAATGCAAATGTTAAGGACTTCTGGCTCTACTGGTACTTGGTGACAGCCACACACCAAATCTATTTTGGAGAAGATCTTCGCTCCATGCAAATTAGCCAAAAAATCCTGAATATGAGGCATTGGATAATGATCCAGGATGGTTGTGTCGTTAAGCTGCCTGAAATCACAAGATCGCCAACCTCCATTGTGTTTTGGGACCATGTGTAATGGAGATCCCCAGGGACCGAATTATGCCTAGTTCCTCCATCTTGGCAAACTCTTCCGTTGCTAAGCGCAGATTCTCTGGAGGCAAGTGGTGCAATTTAGCATGGATAGGAGGGGCCTTAGTACAAATGTGATGAGTAACACTGGCTTTACAGTGGAGGCAGAAAATTGTAGAGTAGTAATCTCAGGGAAATCTTCCAATAGCTTGGAGAATTCATCTACTGGTTTACCTAATGTTTGGAGGCGCAGAGCAGGGGAATAGGCGTCTGCCAGAGGAATGGTCTGAAAAGTAGCTCCATCTATTACCCAGCACCCTTTTAAGTCAGTGAGGAATGAATGAGCCCAAAGAAATTCTGCACCAAGCAAAGGTCAGGAAACTCATGCTGTAATAATTGGCCACGTGTAGAGATGATTCTCAAACTTGACATTCATCCTCCTGGTGCAGAAGGTCGGAATGTTGGAACTGTTAACTCATTGTAGTTTCAGGTCTGGGGTAGGATGGCGTGCAACAAAACCAGTGGGTGGAAATACGCTAACTTCTGAACCCGTGTCCACCAGAAATTTTCGCTGGGATAACTGGTCCCATATATACTGTTGGCTTGCATGTTTCTTGTCATCCGCTGCAGCCCTTACTGGCGGTTGGGATGGACATTTCCCACAATGGTCAGGGTGGAAGGCAGTTGCGAGCATTTACTCCCCAGTGCCTGTGGTAATAACACTAAGATGAGGTGTCCACAGGCTGCTTGCTTGTCTTGGGGCATTGCCTGCTTGTAGGGAGTATGTGCTCAGAGCACTAGAGTGTGACACGAAGTTAGTATCGGAGGGGTTGGTTGTGCAAACTTGTCTTTCCTTGCTGTGCTTTTTAGCCAGCCATAGAATGTCTGTCTCCACCACTAAACCCATTGGGTCTTCAAATGAACCCTTGGATAACAAGAGCCTAATCTCATTTGACGTTCACTGACCTGCTGAGGTTCTCCAACATTGTGTTTTTATTTTATGTTGTCTCTTCTTCCCTTAATGTGCAATGCCCATCAGGAAATGGTGTCACAGACAACCTTGCCCAAACAGCCAATCCATGCCACCTGTTGCTGTAGCCCCCCCTTGTGAGCAGATTGGTAGATGCAGCACTGTGTTGGTGGGGGGTGTTCAATCCGAGAAACACAAACAAACCGGTGGAACCTGAAGCAAACACAGAGAAGCAAATACATGGACGTGCTGGAGAAAGTCGCACAGCATCCATAGGGCGTAAAGGGAAACAATATTCCAGAACATTCTCTCTCTTTTCCTCCTCCGTCTCCTTCCCTCCAACTCCCCAGCATCTTCCCTTCGTCTCCTGTCAGAGCACTCCTCTTCTGGGTCCTCTGCCCTCGCCCCTATCACTCCTCAGCTTCCACGTGGATCCACCTGTTACCTTTTGCATTTTACCCTGTGTTCTTCCCTACGCCACTTTTTTAATCAGGCGTCTGCCTGTTTTTGCAGGAACGTGACAAAGGGCTCAGGCCTGTTTCGTTGTTTACCTTTTAACTTCCTATCGATGCTGTGTGACTCCAGCACTTGATGTCTTGCCTTCGACCCCAGCATCTGCAGGTTTTCTTGTTTAACAGAGGCTCGTGGCTGTGTCTTTTGTTGAATGTTTTGCTGAACTGTTTCCTTTGGTTATTAGGTTAGTTGCGATCACTTTGTGTAGTTGGACAGTTAATTGGATATGGATGGAAGGGGAGGCAAGGAAAAGGTGAGAATTGATAGGGTGGGAGGTTGACTGTGTGGGGGAAAATAGACAATGGGAAGAGAGAGAGATTCCACTTTGTGACCAGAGGTGCCAACATCCAGGTCTGTGTACTCTCCCCATTCCTTGTCCTTTTCTGCCCCATTATCTGTCCCTACTCAGCTCTCAGACGCGGCTGAATTCCTCCCACCAGCACCATCTTTGCAAATAAACCCCCTTTCCCAACCCCCACCATCGTTGCTCAGGGAGCCCCGTACCCAGTTGTGACTGAAGGTGATTGACCCTTGGACGTTGTCACGTGGGGTGATAGCGATTGAGTGACAGGTCCCTAATGCAGCTGTTGTGGGTCGGGTGGTTCTGATTGGTTGGAAGTTGGTAACATAGAAACATCGAAAATAGGTGTAGGAGTAGGCTATTTGGCCCTTCAAGCCTACACCGCCATTCATTTTGATCATGGCTGATCATCCACTCAGTACCCTCTTCCAGATCTCCATACCCCCAGATCCCCCTAGTCACAAGTACTAAATCTAACTCTCTCTTAAATATAGCTATGGAACCGGCCTCAAATCCAAAGGGAGTAAGTATAGGATAGCGAAGCGGAGTGGGAAGTTAGAGGATTGGGAAACCTTCAAAGAGCATGAGAGGGTAACTAAGAAAGTCATAAGAGAGGGGAAAATGAAGTACGAGAGGAAATTAGCAAATAATATAATGGAGGATAGCAAAAGCTTTTTTAAATATGTGAAGAGGGAGAAATTGGATCGGTCTAAAATTGGTCCATTAAGAATGGAAAAGGGTGGAATTATTACAGGAAACAAGGAGATGGCTGAGGAATTTAACAAATACTTTGCAACTGTCTTCACCAAGGAGGATATAGGTTATGGTCAGTTAGGGGGTAGTGGTCATGCGGTATCAAGAGACTTGGGGAACTTTCCTGGGGAAGTAAGGGATCTAATGGATATCCGGATCTAGAAGGAGGAGGTTGTGAGTAAATTGTTGGGACTGAGGGTTGATAAATCCCCAGGGCCTGATGGGCTGCATCCCAGAAGTTGCTATGGAAATTGTGGAGGCACTGGTCGACATTTTCCAAAGTTCCATTGATTCGGGGGAGGTCCCTGAGGATTGGAGAGTGGCTGATGTGGTGCCGATTTTTAAGAAGGTAGAGAGGGAGAAAACGGGAAATTGTAGACCGGTCAGCCTGACGTCAGTGGTGGGGAAGATATTGGAATCTATCATAAAAGGAGAAATAGCAGAACACTTAGGCAGAAATAATAGTATAAGGGCTAGTCAGCATGGATTCCTTAAGGGTAAGTCATGCTTGACTAACCTTCTGGAATTTTTCGAGGATGTGACAAAGAGGGTGGACTTGGGAGAGCCAGTGGATGTGGTGTATTTGGACTTCCAGAAGGCCTTTGATAAGGTACCGCACGGGAGACTAGTGGGCAAGATCAGGGAGCATGGTATTGGAGGTAAGGTGCTGACATGGATAGGAAATTGGTTAAGAAATAGGAAACAAAGGGTTGGAATAAGCGGGTCTTTTTCAGGATGGCAGGATGTGACGAGTGGAGTGCCGCAGGGATCGGTATTGGGTCCTCAGTTGTTTGTAATTTATGTAAATGATTTGGATGAGGGGATTATTAATAACTTGAGCAAATTTGCAGATGACACTAAACTGGGTGGCGGTGTGGGGTGTGAGGAGGATGTCAGGAAAATGCAGAGGGACTTGGACAGGTTGCGGGTGTGGGCTGCTGAATGGAAGATGACGTTCAATGTGAGCAAATGTGAGGTTATCCATTTTGGGGGCAATAATAGGAAAGCTGAGTATTATTTAAATGGAGACAAGCTAGGGAGTGGGGAGGTGCAAATGGATCTGGGTGTACTTGTTCACCGGTCACTGAAGACTAGCATGCAGGTTCAGAAAGTTGTGAAGAAGGCAAATGGCATGTTGGCTTTCATAAAGAGGGGATTGGAGTATAGGAACAGAGACGCCCTTCTGCAGTTGTACAGGGCCCTGGTGAGACCCCACCTGGAGTATTGCGTCCAGTTCTGGTCTCCAATTTTGAGGAAGGACATACTAGCTATAGAGGGTGTGCAGCGCAGATTTACAAGGTTAGTTCCAGGGATGGCGGGGTTGACATATGCTGAAAGGCTAGAAAAACTGGACTTGTATCCGATGGAGTTTAGAAGGATGAGGGTGGACATGATTGAGGTATACAAAATCATCAGGGGGATAGACAGGGTGAAGTTGGATTACTTGTTCCCAATGATGGAGGAGACGAGGACCAGAGGGCATAGTTTAAGAATACAGGGTAAGCCCTTTAGGACGGAGATGAGAAAACATTTTTTTACCCAGAGAAGTGTGAATCTGTGGAATGCTCTGCCACAGAGGGTGGTAGAGGCAGATTTGCTGATTATGTTCAAAAGAGAGTTAGATAAGACTCTAGTGGGCAAAGGAGTTAAGGGTTATGGGGATAAGGCTGGAAAGGGGTACTGATAGTAGTGATCAGCCATGATCTGTAAAATGGTGGTGCTGGCTCGACGGGCCGAAGGGCCTACTCCAGCTCCTATTGTCTATTGTCTTACTTCCTGTGGCAGAGAATTCCATAAATTCACCACCCTCTGAGTGAAAAAATTCTTCCTCATCTGAGTCCTAAAGGACTTTCCCTTTATCCTTAAACTGTGATCCCTGGTTCTTCCTGCATCTAGCCTGTCAAATCCCTTAAGAATTTTGAACGTTTCTATTAAATCTCCTCTTAATCGTCTAAACTCCAGTGAGTACAAGCCCAGTCATTCTAGCCTTTCATCATATGCAAGTCCCGCCATCCCTGGTCTCAATCTGGTCAACCATTTCTACACTCTCTCCATGGCAATGATGTCCTTCCTCAGATAAGGAGACCAAAACTGAACACAATACTCCAGGTGAGGTCTCACCAAGGCCCTATACAACTGCATCAATACCTCTTGGCTCCTGAACTAGAATCCTCTTGATATGAATGCCAACATACCATTTGCCTTTTTTACTGCTTGCTGCACCTATCTGCCCACTTTTAATGACTGATGCTCAGCGACATCCAGGTCTCTTTGCATCTCCCCTTTTCCTAATTGGATACCATTAAGATAGTACTCAGCCCTCCCATTCTTTCCTCCAAAGTGGATTTCTTCTTTCTTCTTTGGCTTGGCTTCGCGGACGAAGATTTATGGAGGGGGTAAAAAGTCCACGTCAGCTGCAGGCTCGTTTGTGGCTGACCAGTCCGATGCGGGACAGGCAGACACGATTGCAGCGGTTGCAAGGGAAAATTGGTTGGTTGGGATTGGGTGTTGGGTTTTTCCTCCTTTGCCTTTTGTCAGTGAGGTGGGCTCTGCGGTCTTCTTCGAAGGAGGCTGCTGCCCGCCAAACTGTGAGGCGCCAAGATGCACGGTTTGAGGCGTTATCAGCCCACTGGCGGTGGTCAATGTGGCAGGCACCAAGAGATTTCTTTAGGCAGTCCTTGTACCTTTTCTTTGGTGCACCTCTGTCACGGTGGCCAGTGGAGAGCTCGCCATATAATACGATCTTGGGAAGGCGATGGTCCTCCATTCTGGAGACGTGACCCATCCAGCGCAGCTGGATCTTCAGCAGCGTGGACTCGATGCTGTCAACCTCTGCCATCTCGAGTACCTCGACGTTAGGGGTGTGAGCGCTCCAATGGATGTTGAGGATGGAGCGGAGACAACGCTGGTGGAAGCGTTCTAGGAGCCGTAGGTGGTGCCGGTAGAGGACCCATGATTCGGAGCCGAACAGGAGTGTGGGTATGACAACGGCTCTGTATACGCTTATCTTTGTGAGGTTTTTCAGTTGGTTGTTTTTCCAGACTCTTTTGTGTAGTCTTCCAAAGGCGCTATTTGCCTTGGCGAGTCTGTTGTCTATCTCATTGTCGATCCTTGCATCTGATGAAATGGTGCAGCCGAGATAGGTAAACTGGTTGACCGTTTTGAGTTTTGTGTGCCCGACGGAGATGTGGGGGGGCTGGTAGTCATGGTGGGGAGCTGGCTGATGGAGGACCTCAGTTTTCTTCAGGCTGACTTCCAGGCCAAACATTTTGGCAGTTTCCGCAAAGCAGGACGTCAAGCGCTGAAGAGCTGGCTCTGAATGGGCAACTAAAGCGGCATCATCTGCAAAGAGTAGTTCACGGACAAGTTTCTCTTGTGTCTTGGTGTGAGCTTGCAGGCGCCTCAGATTGAAGAGACTGCCATCCGTGCGGTACCGGATGTAAACAGCGTCTTCATTGTTGGGGTCTTTCATGGCTTGGTTCAGCATCATGCTGAAGAAGATTGAAAAGAGGGTTGGTGCGAGAACACAGCCTTGCTTCACGCCATTGTTAATGGAGAAGGGTTCAGAGAGCTCATTGCTGTATCTGACCCGACCTTGTTGGTTTTCGTGCTGTTGGATAATCATGTTGAGGAACTTTGGGGGACATCCGATGCGCTCTAGTATTTGCCAAAGCCCTTTCCTGCTCACGGTGTCGAAGGCTTTGGTGAGGTCAACAAAGGTGATGTAGAGTCCTTTGTTTTGTTCTCTGCACTTTTCTTGGAGCTGTCTGAGGGCAAAGACCATGTCAGTGGTTCCTCTGTTTGCGCGAAAGCCGCACTGTGATTCTGGGAGAATATTCTCAGCGACACTAGGTATTATTCTATTTAGTAGAATCCTAGCGAAGATTTTGCCTGCAATGGAGAGCAACGTGATTCCCCTGTAGTTTGAGCAGTCTGATTTCTCGCCTTTGTTTTTGTACAGGGTGATGATGGTGGCATCACGAAGATCCTGAGGCAGTTTACCTTGGTCCCAACAAAGCTTGAAAAACTCATGCAGTTTGGCATGCAGAGTTTTGCCGCCAGCCTTCCAGACTTCTGGGGGGATTCCATCCATACCTGCTGCTTTGCCACTTTTCAGTTGTTCGATTGCCTTATATGTCTCATCCAGGGTGGGAACCTCATCCAGCTCTAGCCTTAGGGGCTGTTGAGGGAGCTGGAGCAGGGCGGAATCTTGGACTGAGCGGTTGGTACTGAAAAGAGATTGGAAGTGTTCTGACCATCGGTTGAGGATGGAGATCTTGTCGCTGAGGAGGACTTTGCCGTCTGAGCTGCGCAGCGGGCTTTGGACTTGGGGTGAGGGGCCGTACACAGCCTTTAGAGCCTCGTAGAAACCCCTGAAGTCGCCAATGTCCGCGCTGAGCTGTGTTCGTTTGGCGAGGCTAGTCCACCACTCATTTTGGATCTCCCGGAGTTTGCGCTGAAGATGGCTGCATGCGCGACGGAAGGCTTGTTTCTTCTCTGGACAGGACGGCTTTGTAAGGTGAGCCTGGTGGGCAGCTCGCTTCTTTGCCAGCAGCTCCTTGATTTCCTGGCTGTTTTCGTCAAACCAGTCCTTGTTTTTCCTGGAGGAGAAGCCCAGTACCTCTTCAGTGGATTGCAGTATGGTAGTCTTCAACTGATTCCAGAGGGTTTCAGGGGACGGGTCCGTGAGGCGGGTTGCATCGTCGAGCTTTGCTTTGAGGTTTGCCTGGAAGTTTCCTCTCGCTTCGTCTGACTGCAGGTTTCCAACATTGAACCTCTTTCTGGGGGCTTTATTGTTCCTGGGCTTTGGCTTGAAGTGAAGGTTGAGCTTGCAGCGAACCAGCCGGTGGTCAGTGTGGCATTCCGCGCTAGGCATGACCCTGGTGTGGAGCACATCTCGTTTGTCACTTTCTCGCACCAGGACGTAGTCCAGGAGGTGCCAGTGTTTGGATCGGGGATGCATCCAGGTGGTCTTAAGGCTGTCCCTCTGCTGAAAAAGGGTGTTTGTAATGACAAGCCGCTGTTCTGCGCAGAGCTCCAACAGGAGGCGCCCATTGTCGTTGCACTTGCCGACGCCATGCTTGCCCAGGATTCCTGGCCAGGTTTCTGAGTCTTTGCCGACACGAGCGTTGAAGTCGCCCAGGATGACAACCTTGTCGGCTGTAGGGGTACGTTGGATGAGGTTGCGCAGGTCGGTGTAGAACTTGTTCTTTTCTGCTGGTTCCGCCTGGAGGGTTGGAGCATAGACACTGATGAGGGTGATGTGACGCTTGTTTTGAAGTGGGAGTCGCATGGACATGATTCGGTCCGAGAGGCCTGTCGGAAGGTTTTCGAGTTTGGAGGCAATGAAGCTCTTGACCATGAAGCCTACACCAGATAGGCGTCGTTCATCCGAAGGCTTGCCAGACCAGTAGAGTGTGTAGCCCGCGCCGCGTTCTTGGAGGCTGCCTACATCTGCCAGGCGGACTTCACTGAGAGCGGCTATGTCGATGTCAAGTCTGAGGAGTTCATGTGCAATGAGGGCAGACCGACGTTCAGGTCGGTGGCTGTCAGTCTTGTCTAGCATGGTTCTGATGTTCCAGCATGCTAGCTTGAGTTTGTGAGCATCTTTTGAGGGGGAGGACGTGGAGGGGGAGGACGTGGAGGGGGAGGACGTGGAGGGGGAGGACGTGGAGGGGGAGGACGTGGAGGGGGAGGACGTGGAGGGGGAGGACGTGGAGGGGGAGGACGTGGAGGGGGAGGACGTGGAGGGGGAGGACGTGGAGGGGGAGGACGTGGACCTGTCCTCGGGCCTGCGCAAAGGAGCTTTTAGGTGGAGTGCAGTGCGCGCAGTACTGGCCCCACCCTTTACACCCATGGTTCGTGTGCCGTGGCCAAGCAAGCTGGGACGTGGCAGCGAGGTCCTTGGGTCGTAGGTTTTATATCGGAGTGGCCTTCTCCTATGCAGGTTTCTTACCCGGGCTGGAGGGGTCTGCCTCCCCTCCTAGGTCGGTCCATACTGCCCGGACCGGGGCCGAGGCCGCCGCAGTTCACCCTGTGCCTGGACTGGGGCCACCGCCTCCCACTCCCTGCCCGGACCGGGGCCTCCGCCTGCCTCACTCGACCAAGGCCGAGGCCGCCGTCTCCCCCTTGCTCCTGCCCGTATCGGGGCCGCAGCCGTCTACCCTTCGCCCGGACCGGGGCCGGGCGAATAACCACACACTTATCCACATTATATTGCATCTGCCACCCAACCTGTCCAAGTCACCCTGCACACTCTTAACAGCCTCTACACAGCTTACAACGCCACCCAACTTTGTGTCGTCTGCAAACTTGAAAACGTTGTTTTCTATTTCCTCATCTCTCTTGGCTTGGCTTCGCAGATGAAGATTTATGGAGGGGTAGAATGTCCACGTCAGTTGCAAGCTCATTTGTGGCTGACAAGTCCGATGCGGGACAGGTAGACATGGTTGCAGCGGTTGCAGGGGAAAATTGGTTGGTTGGGGTTGGGTGTTGGGTTTTTCCTCCTTTGTCTTTTGTCAGTGAGGTGGGCTCTGTGGTCTTCTTCAAAGGAGGTTGCTGCCCGCCAAACTGTGAGGTGCCAAGATGCACGGTTTGAGGCGATATCAGCCCACTGATATCTTTAGGCAGTCCTTGTACCTCTTCTTTGGTGCACCTCTGTCATGGTGGCCAGTGGAGAGCTCGCCATATAACACGATCTTGAGAAGGCGATGGTCCTCCATTCTGGAGACGTGACCTAGCCAGCGCAGTTGGGTCTTCAGCAGCGTGGATTTGATGCTGTCGGCCTCCGCCATCTCGAGTACTTCGATGTCAGAGATGAAGTCGCTCCAATGAATGTTGAGGATGGAGCGGAGACAACGCTGGTGGAAGCATTCTAGGAGCCGTAGGTGATGCCGGTAGAGGACCCATGATTCGGAGCCGAACAGAAGTGTGGGTATGACAACAGCTCTGTATACGCTAATCTTTGTGCGGTTTTTCTGTCTACATCCGGTACCTCACGGATGGCAACCTCTTCAATCTAAGGCGCCTGCAAGCTCACACCAAGACACAAGAGCAACTTGTCCATGAACTACTCTTTGCAGACGATGCCGCTTTAGTTGCCCATTCAGAGCCAGCTCTTCAGCGCTTGACGTCCTGCTTTGCGGAAACTGCCAAAATGTTTGGCCTGGAAGTCAGCCTGAAGAAAACTGAGGTCCTCCATCAGCCAGCTCCCCACCATGAATACCAGCCCCCCCACATCTCCATCGGGCACACAGAACTCAAAACGGTCAACCAGTTTACCTATCTCGGCTGCACCATTTCATTGGATGCAAGGATCGACAACGAGATAGCAACAGACTTGCCAAGGCAAATAGCGCCTTTGGAAGACTACACAAAAGAGTCTGGAAGAATAACCAACTGAAAAACCGCACAAAGATTTCCTCATCTAAATCATTAATATATATCGTAAATAACTGGGGTCCTCGCACTGAGCCTTGTGGTGCCCCACTAGTAACTGACTGCCATTCTGAAAAGTACCTGTTTATTCCTACTCTTTGCTTCCTATCTGTCAACCAATTCTCTATCCACCTCAATATCCCCTATACCGTGTGCCTTAAGTTTGTATAGTAATCTCCTGTGGGGGACCTTATCAAAAGCCTTCTGAAAATCCAGGTAAACCACATCTACTGGTTCTCCCCTATCCACTCTACTAGTTACATCCTCAAAAAATTCAATAAGATTAGTCTGACATGATTTTCCCTTCATAAAACCATGCTGCTCTGACCAATTAATTCACCACTTTCCAGATGTGCCGCAATCACATCTTTAATAACTGACTAACATTTTCCCCATTACCGATGTCAAGCTAACCGGTCTATAATTCCCTGATTTCCCTTTCCCTCCCTTTTTAAAAAGTGGAGTTACATTAGCCACCCTCCAGTCCTCAGGAACTACTCCAGAATCTAAAGAGTTTTGAAAAATGATCAACAATGCATCCACTATTTCATGGGCTACTTCCTTTAGCACTCTGGGATGCAGACCATCTGGCCCTGGGGACTTGTCTGCCTTTAATCCCTTCAATTTATCCAACACAACCTCATAACTTACACTTATGTTCCCCAGTCCTTGCGTCACATTAGCCACATGGTCCCCTATTATTTCCTGAAGATTATTTATATTTTCCCTAGTGAAGACTGAACTAAAGTAGTTATTTAATTGGTCTGCCACGTCCTTGTTCCCCATGACCAATTCACCTGTTTCTGACTGCAAGGGACCCACATTTGTCTTTACGAGTCTCTTTCTCTTTACATATCTATAAAAACTTTTGCAGTCATTTTTTATGTTCCCTGCCAACTTTCTCTCATAATCTCTTTTGTCTTTCCTGATTAATCCCTTTGTCTTCCTTTGTAGAACTCTGAATTTCTCCCAATCCTCTGGTAATCTGTCTTTTCTGGCTAGTCTATACGCTTCCTCTTTACACTTGATACTCTCCCTGATTTCCCTTGTTATCCAAGGATGTACTACCCTCCTTGAGTTATTCTTTTTCCAAACCAGGATGAACAAATACTGTATTTCATCCAAGTGATCCTTAAATGCTTGCCATTGCCTTTCTACAGTTAATCCTTTAAGTAACATTTGCCAATCTAACTTAGTCAATTCGCATCTCATACCCTCAAAGTCACCCTTCTTTAAGTTCAGAACCTGAGTTACAGAATTAATCCTGTCACTTTCCATCCTAATGTAATATTCCACCATATTGTGGTCATGCTTGCCCAAAGGGCTTCGCACAACAAGATTGTTAACTAACCCTTCCTCATTACTCAGAACCCAGTCTCGAATGGCCAGTTCCCTCGTTGGTTCTTCAACATACTGGGTTAGAAAATTATCCCGTATACCTTCTAAGAAATCATCCTCATCAGTACCCTTACCAATTTGATTCATCCAGTCTATATGGAGATTAAAGTCACCCATTATAACTGCCTTGCCTTTGTTGCACGCATTTCCAATTTCTTGTATAATGCCATACCCAACCTCTCTACTACTTTTTTTTTGAAGACTTTATTTAAAATTTTATAACATGAATACAATAAAGAATTACATTTAAAGAAAAATAGAAAAAAATTTTAAAAATGTATGATTACAATATTACATCAGAAAACTACACAAAATAACCCCCCCTCCCCGTTAGTTGTAACACAATATTAATAGTCTAACTTAAAATTAGTCCAACCCTCCCCCCAAAATAAAGAGTGAAGAGTTAATAAAATTGACAATATTATATATGGAAAGAAAAATACCCACTTACAAAAAAAAGAGATAAAACTTAACCTAAAAAAATTCTAACAACAAAAAAAAATTTGTCAATACTAAAATATCACGCTTAAACATATATTTAAATCAAACTTAAATGCATGTAATTAGCAAACGGAGTCCACTTTAACTTATAAAAAGACATCTTATCCTGAATTGAAAAAGATATCCTTTCCATAGTGAAACAAAATTTCATTTCCAAATACCACTTATCTAAAGTTAGTATATTTCTATCTTTCCAAGTAAGTGCTATACATTTCTTAGCCACAACTAAAGCTAAATAAATAAATGAAATCTGATAATCCTCTAAACCTAAATTGATTAATGATTGCATGTTCCCTAATAAAAATATATCGGGATCTAATACAAGATGGATATTATATAAACTGTTAAAAACAGTTTGAATACCTTTCCAAAACTGTTGCAATCGATCACAAAGCCAAACAGTGTGCAAAAAAGTATTGGCTGTCTGATCACATCGAAAACAAGAATCCAACTTACTAAGACCAAATTTTTTTAATTTCTCCGGTGTTAAATATAGCTGATGAATAAAATTATAATTAATCATCGCTAGTCTAGCATTAATTAATTTCCGAATACTATTCTGACAAATTTCCATCCAAGCTTCTTCAGCTATTTTATGTCCTAAATCTTTTTCCCATTTCAACTTATCTTTATCCCAGTCTTTTTTACTATCAATTTCTTGTAAAATATAATACAAATCAGATATATATCCCTTTTTTGGTATTGAAAGTACATATTCTTCAAAACTAGATTCAGGCAATAAAATCATATGTCAACCATATAACTGTTTTACAAAAGATCTTAATTGATAATATACAAATATAGAATTTGTAATTCATCAAAGGAACAAAAACAACCCTCAGAAAAACAATCAGATAAATCTTTTATTCCCTTCTTATCCCATTGTTTCAAAGTGGCATTGGAGACCGTAAAAGGAACAAGTTGATTTTTATATAATGGCAATCTTCCAGAATATATATTTTTAAGTCCCAATTTTTTAAGTTTACTTGTCCATAAATTCAATAAATGTTTCAATATTGGCACATCATAAGTTTGCAATAAATTTTTATTCCATCGAAACAAAAACTCATGAGGAAATTTTTCTAAAATAACCGCCATTTCTATCTTTACCCAACTAGGTGGGTCGTCCATATTCATTAATGCACTAAGAAATTTGAATTGAGCTGCTTCATAATAATGCTGAAAATTCGGTAATCTTAAACCTCCAAATTGAAAATCCCACATCAATTTTCTCATTGCTACTCTCGGAAATTTTCCCTTCCATAAGAATTCTCTAATCGCTTTATATAAGTCCTTAAAAAAACTTTTTTTTTAAAATAAGGAATTGATTGAAACAAATTTTGTATTCTAGGAAAAATATTCATTTTTATGGTATTAATCCTCCCTAGTAAACCCAAGGGTAGATCCCTCCACCTAATCAAATCTAATTTAATCCTTTTTATTAGAGGAAAATAATTAATTGAATATAATTCTTGAAATTCCGTATTAACATTAATACCTAAATATTTAATTTGTAATATTTTTATATACTGAATAATTACCTTTACAAATTGGCAAAATTTCACTTTTAGCCCAATTTACTTGGAAACCAGATAATTGGCCATAAATTTCTAAACATTCTTGAATTGCAGGTAAAGAAATATCCGGATCCACCAAATATAATAAAACATCGTCAGCAAATAAATTAATCTTGTATTCCTCATTCAGAACTCTCATACCTTTAACATTTTCATTTTGACGTATAAATTGTGCTAAAGGTTCAATAACTATAACAAATAAAGCAGGTGATAACGGACATCCTTGTCTAGTAGATCTTGTCAAACTAAAAGATTCTGAAATTTGTCCATTAACAGCAATTCTAGCCTTCGGGCTATTATATAAAGCCTTTATCAACCCAATAAATGAAGAACCAAAACAAAATTTCTCAAGTACTTTGAACAGAAACTTCCATTCCACTCTATCAAAAGCCTTTTCTGCATCCAATGAAACCACTACTGGATAATTCAACTGAAATTTAGATTTATTTATCAAGGTTATTAACCGTAAAATATTATCTGACGCATACCTGTTTTTTATAAATCCCGTTTGATCATCATGTATAATTTTAGGCAGATATTGAGCTAATCTATTAGCCATAATTTTAGCTACAATTTTATAATCTACATTTAACAATGAAATTGGTCTATAAGAAGAAACCTGTAAAGGGTCTTTATCTTTTTTTTTTGGTATAACCATAATTATTGCATTAGAACAAGGCTCAGGTAATTGAAAAGTATTGTAAGTTTGTTGTAATACATCCTTATAAATAGAAGATACATCAGCATAAAAAACCTTATAAAACTCTAAAGAAAACCCATCTTCACCAGGTGCCTTTCCGTTCGGCATGTCTCTTATTGCCCTTTCTATTTCATCTTCTGTAAAAGGTTTATCTAACTCTTGTCTGTCTTCTTGATTCAATTGTGGCAAGTTAATATTTTCCAAGAAAGAATCTGTTGCATCTCCAGTTACATCTTTACATTCCGAAGTATACAATTGTTTATAGAAATTACAAAATTACACATTAATCTCCTTTTGATTAAAAGTAATACCTGATTTCTTTCTAATCGCTGGTATAATCCTAGATAATTGTTCCTTTTTTAATTGCCATGACAAAACTTTATGAGCTTTCTCACCCCATTCATAAAACTTATGCTTAGTTCGATTCATTAAACATTCAGACTGATATGTTTGTAATTCATTATATTTACAGTTTCCTGTAAAAAAGCAACATCAACTTTTAATTTTTTTAAATAAGCAAGTACTTTCTTACGCTTAATAGGATTATTTAAACCCTGAACATTAAGAGAAGCAAACTTCAATTTAGACATTTCTTACACTCAATAAAACACAACAACAAAAAACAAACAAAAAAAGGAGAAAAAAAAGAAACCCCCAAAAAAAGAAAAAAAAGCCCTTAATTCCCCTTTGAAATTACAACCAAAAACTAAAAAAATTTTTTAAAAAGTTATATATAAAAAAAAAATTTAATTATTTAAAAAAGATAATAAAAAAAAGCTTCACTCCCTAACCCAAAAATTAAAAAGAAAAAAAAACAGGTCGGAGGTCACAATGACCTCCTCCTGTTTAAACCGCCTAATGCGGTAACTCCCCCAAAATATTGGGTGTGAGATAACTCACACGCAGCTGATGACTTCTGGAAATTGGTGCCCACCCAGTTCCCTCTCCCAACTCCCATCACTATTTGAAATCTTCTCAACAAAAAATAATAATTTTTTTTTTAATCAACTTTGCCATTGCGACCACCGTTTCTTCCATTTCTTCTAGAAATCTGATTCCCTTCTTGCAGCTCTGCCCTCTTTGGAGGACTACGTCGTTCCTGGAATTGCATAATTGGTAAAGACTGAGCAAAATCCATAGCTTCTTTAGGATTATCAAAGAACTTTGGTTGATATCCATCCTGAAAAACTTCAGTACCGCAGGGTACCTAAATGTTGCCTTATATCCTTTTTTCCACAGCAATTCTTTCACAGAATTAAATTCACGTCGTTGAAACATAATTTCCTGACTCAAATCCGGATAGAAGAAAACACGATTACTCTGAACCATCAAAGGAGATTTGTTTTGCTGTGCATTTCTAATAGCCATACGTAAAATAGTCTCTCTATCACAGTAATTTAAACAGGACTTGGATTCTGTCCTGAAAAAAGTCTCCTTCTCAAAGCTCTATGAGCCCATTCCAATATTAAACCTTCAGGAAACTTATCTTGTCCCAACACTTGTGGAATCCATTCAGTGAAAATTTTTCTTGGATCTGGCCCTTCTATGCCTTCTGGCAAGCCGACAATTTTCACATTATTCCGTCTGGATTGGTTCTCCAAATAATCAACCTTTTTTGCTAAATTTTTATTCTGAATCTGTAACGTTTCAATTGTTTTATTCACATCTTGCAATTGATCTTGTACATCAGATAATCCTTGATCACACATCTCAAGTCTTTCAATAGTTTTGACTTTAAAAGCTCCATAATCAGCCATCTGTTGAGTATTAACATCCACCAATGCATTAATCTTAGAAATAAGATTGTTCATAGAATCACCTAAATGCATCATTGAAGAAAATATCTTATGTTCAAGAAGAAAAGTATATCAACATCAGTAGATCCAGACACGGTGGGATCCTGCTGTTCTTGTGGAATCAGAGGACCTTCTACCCCTTCCTTTAATTTAGTAGCTTTTCTTGCAGTTTGACTCCGTGTAAAAACCCCTGCCACAGACCCCCCCAGAAGTGTCAGGAGGCTGATGATCAGGGTTATCTTTGATCCAAACCTCCTTTAAAAGCTTTGTTACGTCAGTATCTGGAAGAGCTGTTGTAACTGGTGGTGTAGCAGTCAAATGACAACTCTTTAACTCTCCAACTGATGGCGCCCCAGCTAATTCAGCTGTCAAAGTCTCAGTAACAGCACTCACAGTGGACATTGTGTGAACTACACGCACCCGGCCAGCCCTTTGTTCTAAAGGCTGCCGAGTGCCATCTTCAGAAATCCCTACCGGTACAGAGCGGAGTTCCAATGCCAAATCCTGCACTTCTTCTCCTGGATCCATTCCACGCTGAGTCATGGCTTTTTGTAAACAAGCAGGCTCAGATAATTTCAGAAAATATAATTTTTTAACAATCTGTTGATGTTTCCTTTTACTTTTTTTTAACAAATGTAGCATTAGGTATTAATTCAACACCTCATACTATTTATAAACTTTTTAAAAAGTTTTAATGGGCACTTAAAGAGAAAACAATAAGTTAGAGACAGGAGAGGACTGGAAGGCAGGTCTGTTCCTTACGCCATCTTGCCACGCCCCCCCAACCTCTCTACTACTGTTAGGTGGTCTATATACAACTCCCACTAACATCTTTTAACTCCTCTCTAACTAACAATGCTACCTCACCTCCTTTTCTTTTCTGTCTGTCCCTCCTGAATATTGAAAATCCATGAATGTTAAGCTCCCAGCCTTGGTCCCCTTGAAGCCATGTCTCTGTGATCCCAACTATATCATAGTCATTTACAGCTATCTGCACATTCAAATAATCCACCTTATTACGAATACTCCTTGCATTAAGACACAAGGCCTTCAAGCTTGTTTTTACCAGAGCCTTAACCCTATCACCATTATGCTGTAAAGTGGCCTTTTTACATTTTTGCCCTGAGGTTACCTGCCTGCCTCTTTTGCTTTTCACCCTCCTATCTCTGACTTCTTCCCCCATGCTAAACCCCTCCGTCTCTCTACTCCTGATCCCATCCCCCTGCCACATTAGTTTAAACCTTCCTCAACAGCACTACCAAACACTCTCCCGAGGGCATTAATCCTGGCCCTGCCCAGATGGAGACCGTCCTGTTTGAACTGATCTCATCTGCCCCAGAACCGATTCTAATGCCCCAAGAATTTGAACCCTTCCCTCCTACACCACTGTTCAAGCTACATATTCATGCTATCTATCCAGCAATTCCCTCTCTGACTAGCTTGTGGCACTGGCAATAATCTAGAGATTATTATCCTAGAGGTTCTACTCCTTAACTTCCTTCCAAACTCCCTGAGTTATGCTTGTAGGACTTCATCCCGCTTTTTTCCTGTCGTTGGTACCAACATGGACCACAACAGTTGGCTGTTCACCCTCCCCATCCAGAATGCCCTGCAGCCGCTCCATGATATCCCTGACCCTTGCACCTGGGAGGCAACACGCCAACCGGGAGTCCTGTTAACGGCCACAGAAGCTCCTGTCTATTCCCCTTACTACAATTGAATCCCCTACGACTATAACATAACATAACAATTACAGCACGGAAACAGGCCATTAGGCCCTTCTAGTCCACACTGAACCAAACACCCCTTTCTAGTCCCACCTCCCTGCACAATGCCCATAACCCTCCATCTTCTTCTCATCCATATACCTGTCCAACCTTTTCTTAAATAATACAATTGACTCCGCCGCCACTTTTTCTCCCTCTTTTTCCGGCCCTCTTGCACAGCAAGATCCTTTTGATGTCACAGTGGAAAGGTGACGAGGGGAAGCAGTTTATGTGCGCGCTATTGAGGCTCTTTGGACAGAACGGTTTCTGGACCATTAAGGATGCTGGATAACAATGCGGTCGGTCTTCGACCTCCCAAACAAAATCTACCTTGAGCCTTCTGCTTAAAAATGTGAAATAATTCCTGTAGATGACACTTATTCTAATATCCTAAGTTCAAAGCATCACCTTCTAAAGCGTGATCTCTTTAATCCAATAGTTGGATTAGCTGTAGTTTTAATGCATTGATAGAACAAATAAACATTTTTCATAGCTTCAACACGAGACTTCCATAACTATGAATAACAAAGCATTTACTGCAGACTGCCATAACATGCAAAGATATGTAGAGATACAAGATTAAGGAAGTAGAAGTGTTGGATCATCCTAAAAACATCAAGATTGATAAATCCCTGGGGCTGGATGCAATATAGCGCGTCTGCTGAGGGAAGGGAGGGAAGAGATAGCTGGGGCAGTAATTATGATCTTTGAATCCCCTTTGGCCACAGGGAAGGTGCCGGAGGATTGGAGAATGGCAAATGTGGTCCCCTTGTTTAAAAAGGAGAATAGGGAGAACCCTGGGAGTTCTAGACCGATGAGTTTTACATCATTGGGGTGCAAACTATTGGAGATGATTCTCAAAGATGGGATCTCTGAGCATTTGGAGAAGTCCAGTCTACTCCATGACAGTAAGTATGGCTTTGTGAAGGGAAAGTTGTGCCTAATTGAGTTTTTTGAGGAGGTAACAAAACAAATTGATGATGTGGTAGATGTGGTTTACGTGGATTTTAGCAAGGTATTTGACAAGGTCCCCCATGAGAAACTCGTCCAGAAAGTCATAAGGTACAGGCTCAGTGGAACTTTGGCTTGAGGGAAGAAAGCAGAGAGAAGGAGTGAGAGGGTGCAAGGCATTCTCCGCAGCCAGAGTTCCAGGACGACACACCCTGGAGATGTAGCCAGTAACACGACAAACTGTGAGGAGGATCACCACATAGAACCGTAGAAACCCTTCGGCCCTCAATGTTGTATTGACCTGTGCATTCCTTCCAAAAAAAGGTATTAAAACATTCCTACCCCGTAATCCTCTGTTTTCCTTTCATCCACGTTCCTTTCTAAGAGTCTCTTAATTGGCCTCAATGTTTCAGCCTTGCCATCATCCCTGGGAAGGCTTTTCAGGCGTCAACAACTCTGTGTAATGAAAAAATTACTCCTAATGTCTCCCCTAAGTGTCCCTCCCTTCACTTTGTACATGTCCTCTGGTGTTTGCTAATCCTGCCCTAGGAAACAGGTGCTGACTGTCCACGCTATTGATGCCTCTCAGAATCTTGTAGACCTCTATCAATTCTCCTATGATCTTTCTATGCTCCAAAGTGAAAAGTCCTAGCTCTGCTAACCTAGCCGCATCCAGGCAACATCCTGGTAAATCTCCTCTGCACCCTCTCCATAGTTGCCACATCCTTCCTGTAATGAGGTGACTGGAACTGAACACAATACTCTAAGTGTGGTCTCACCAGAGATTTGTAGAGTTGCAACATGACCCATCTACTCTTGAACTCAATCCCCCTATTAATGAATCCCAGCATCCCATAGGCCTTCTTAACTATCCTATCAACCTATGTGGTGACCTTGAGGGATGTATGGATTTGGACCCCAAGGTCCCTCTGTTCATCCACACTCTTAAGTAACTGACCATGAACCCTGTACTCAGCCTTCTGGCTTCACCTTCCAAAATGCATCACCTCACACTTATCCGGATTGAACACCATCTGCCACTTTTCTGCACAACTCTGCATCCTATCTATATCCGCTTGTAACCTTCGACAACGTTCAACAACTCCTCTAACTTTTGTTTCATTCGCAAACTTACTAACCCATCCTTCTCCCTCTTCAACCAGGACATTTATAAAAATCACCAAGAGCAGGGGCCCCAGAACAGATCCTTGGGGCTCTCCACTACTCTCAATCATTTTCTCTTCACAGGGTTAAGAAAGTGAGGCGTTTCCAGGCAGAAAACTTCAGACAACGCCACGTTGTGGTCTTACACTCCGACTGGACTCCTCGGGACCATAGTATCAGCCAGATTTTTCAGTGGATTAGGAGTGGAGATCATCGAACAGAGAAACCCAACACCGTTGAGTGCAGGAACTGGATTTCAGCCAAATGGCAGACATGGAGGGTCAGGTGACCAGCAATACGGCAGATAAAACATTCCAAAGTGAAGCTTGTGGTGAGGAGGGGCTTTCTGTGGACGTATTGGTATCACATCCCTGCGCTCACCCTGGGGAGAGACCGTTCCCCTGTTCCAAGTGTGGGGAGGGTTTCGCCAGCTCTGACGCACTGCTGCAGCACCAGTGTGTCCCCACTAGGGGGAGTCCGTTTTCCTGCTTTGACTGTGGGAAGAGCTTTCAAACCTCCAAGGACTTGGAGGAGCACGGATGTGTTCCCCCTGGGGAGGGTCCATTCACCTGCCGCGTGTGTGGGAAGGGATTCACCCAGTCCTCCAGCTTCCTGCAGCATGTGAGCATTCATTCCAGGGAGAGACCCTTTAAATGCTGTGCATGCAGGAAGGAGTTCTCTCACTCCTCCAAACTGCTGAGGCACCACAGAGTTCACACCGGGGAGAAACCATTCACCTGCGCCCTGTGCGGGAAGGGATTCACTCGATCCTCCGACCTGCAGGTACACCTGCGGGTTCACAGTGGGGAGAAACCATTCACCTGCTCCCTGTGCGGGAAGGGATTTTCTCAGTCCTCCCACTTGCTACAACACCAGAGAATTCACACTGGGGAGAAACCATTCACCTGCTCCCTGTGCGGGAAGGGATTCACTCGTTCCCCTGACCTGCAGGTTCACCTGCGGGTTCACAGTGGGGAGAAACCATTCACCTGCTCCCTTTGCGGGAAGGGATTCTCCCATTCCTTCAACCTGCAGAAACACCAGAGAGTTCACACCGGGGAGAAACCATTCACCTGCTCCCTGTGTGGGAAGAGGTTCTCTCAGCACTCCAGCTTGCAGCTTCACCAGCGGGTTCACACCGGGGAGAAACCATTCACCTGCTCCCTGTGCGGGAAAGGGTTCTCTCAGCACTCCAGCTTACAGTCACACCAGCGGGTTCACACCGGGGAGAAACCATTCACCTGCTCCCTGTGCGGGAAGGGATTTGCTCAGCACTCCAGCTTGCAGTCACACCAGCGGGTTCACACTGGGGAGAAGCCGTTCACCTGCTCCCTGTGCGGGAAGGGGTTCTCTCACTCCTCTACCCTGCTGAAGCACCAGAGAATTCACACTGGTGAGAAACCATTCATCTGCTCCCTGTGTGGGAAGGAATTCCCTCACTCCTCCACCCTTCTACAACACCAGAGAATTCACACCGGGGAGAAACCATTCACCTGCTCCCTGTGCGGGAAGGGGTTCTCTCAGCTCTGCAACCTGCAGTCACATCACCGGGTTCACACCGGGGAGAAACCATTCACTTGCTCCCTGTGCGGGAAGGGGTTCTCTCACTCCTCCACTCTGCGGAGGCACCAGAGAATTCACACCAGGGAGAAAGCATTCACCTGCTCCCTGTGCGGGAAGGGGTTCTCTCAGCACTCCAGCTTGCAGGTTCACCAGCGGATTCACACCGGGGAGAAACCGTTCACCTGCTCCCTGTGCGGGAAGGGGTTTGCTCGATCCTCCGACCTGCAGAAGCACCAGAGAATTCACACCGGGGAGAAACCATTCACCTGCTCCCTGTGCAGGAAGGGGTTCTCTCAGTCCTCCCATCTGCTACAACACCAGAGAATTCACACTGGGGAGAAGCCATTCACCTGCTCCCTGTGCGGGAAGGGGTTCTCTCAATCCTCCACCCTGCAGAAGCACCAGAGAATTCACACTGGGGAGAAACCATTCACCTGCTCTCTGTGAGGGAAGGGGTTCTCTTAGCTCTACAGCCTGCAGGCACACCAGTGGGTTCACACTGGGGAGAAACCATTCACCTGCTCCCTGTGAGGGAAGAGGTTCTCTTATTTATTTTTAACACCCCAATTCTCCCCCCCCCGCCAAAAAAAACTTCACTAGCAGTACCTCCCCTCTATTAACCGGGTGCAGTTAATACCAACAGTGATTGATGACTTCGGATTCAGCTGGGACATCATCTTCTCCCCAACCGGACCAGGAATGATCCAATCAGGTATTGGATACACCCGAAACTTCCTCTTGTAAATTCATCAATTGTTCAGTTTCCAGTTTTTTTATCACCTTTTCCGTTTCCGACTTTATTCAAGTTCACCAATGGCTTCGTAGAAAAATCTTGAGTCAGCTTAGAATCTAGTAAAGAATTGGCAAAACTTAATGCATCCTGTAGGTTTTCAAAAAATTGAGACTGATACTACCCATGAAATAGCTTTAAAATTGCTGTGTATCTGAAAGATCTGTACTCTTTCTTCCATAAAACCGCTTTAGCCACATTGAACTCTTTCCATCTCATAATAACCCCCTGACTCAAGTCTGCATAGAAAAAACATTACTATTCTGTATCAAACATCTCACAAAAACTACCTGAAGTGGTTGACCTGGTATTGATTTTTTCCTTAATGCACAATGAGCTCTCTCTAACTCCAAACACTCCGGTAAATATTCTGGACCCAAAACTTCAGCAATCCAATCTTTAAAAAACTTCATAGGATTTGTTCCTTCAAATTCCTCTGGTAACCCCACTATCTTTATATTGTTCCGACAACTCTGATTTTCCAATGAGTCCATCTTCTGCAAAAAAACTTTTCTTCTTCTCTATTTGCCATCCAGCAACCACTTCTTCAACTTGATCAACTCAGTTTTAAACATTCTTGCTTTTATCTTCAACCATATCAACTGCTGTCAAACACTTATTAACATCCACCTTCATTGAAGCAATCTCACCAGACATGTCAGCAATTTTAAGTCTAATGTCAGCAAGTTGTTGGTCAACATTTTGAAAACTAGAGGTTATATATTCCATCATGCTTTCATTTTGTTTAGAAACATAGAAGATAGGAGCAGGAGTAGGTCATTCGACCCTTCGAACCTGCTCCGCCATTCAACGAGATCATGGCTGATCTTAAAGTTCAGTACCCCGTCCCCGCCTTCTCTCAGTAACCTTTAATACCCTTATACTGAAGAAATAGATCTAATTCCCTCTTAAATAGATTTAATGAACCTGCCTCCACTGCCCTCTGTGGCAATGAATTCCACAGATTCACCACCCTCTGGGTATAGAAATTCCTCCTCATCTCGGTCCTAAATGGTTTGCCTATTATCCTCAAACCATGGCTCCGGGTTCTGGATTTTCCCATCCCTGGAAACATCCCATCTGCATCCATTCTGTCCAGTCCTGCCAGAATTTTATAGGTCTCTATGAGATCCCCTCTCAATCTTCTAAACTCCAGCGAGTACAATCCCAATTTGCACAAGCTTTCCTCATAAGTCATTCCTGCCATTGCAGGTATCAGCCTGGTGAATCGCCTCTGCGCTCCCTCCATTGCAAGAACATCCTTCCTTAGATAAGGTGACCAAAACTGCACACAATACTCCAGGTGTGGTCTCACCAAGGCCCTGTACAGCTGCAGTAAGGTATCCTTGTTCCTAGACTCAAACCCTCTTGATATGAAGGCCAACATACCATTTGCCTTTTTAACCGCCTGCTGTACCTGCATGCTCGCCTTCAGAGACTGATGTACAAGTACCCCTAGGTCTCTCTGCACTTCACCATCTCTTAATCTATTGCCATTCAAATAGTAATCTGCCCTCCGGTTTGTATTACCAAAGTGGATAACCTCACATTTATCCACATTGTAGTGCATTTGCCATGGATCTGCCCAGTCCCTCAATTTATCCAAATCACACTGGAGCTTCCTGACCCCCTCTTCCATGCACACAACCCCTCCTAGCTTACTGTCATCTGCAAATTTGGAGATATTACATCCAATCCCCTCATCCAGATCATTAATGTAAATTGTGAACAGCTGGGGTCCCAGTACAGATCCCTGTGGCACCCCACTGGCCTGCCACTCAGAAAACGAGCCATTTATCACAACTCTCTGTCTTCTACGGGCCAGCCAGTTCTCAATCCAATTAATAGTTTGCCCCCAATCCCATGAGGCTTGATTTTGGAAGCCAGTTGTTTATGCGGGACCTTATCGAAGGCCTTTTGGAAGTCCAGGTACACCACATCCACTGGCTCTCCCCCATCTATTTTACCTGTCATCATCTCAAAGAATTCCAATAGATTTGTCAAGCACGATTTACCTTTTGTAAATCCATGTTGACTCCGTCCGATCCCTTCTCTGCTAGTCATGTACTCCGCTATTACATCCTTAATAATGGATTCCATCATTTTGCCCACTACTGATGTAAGGCTCACAGGCCGATAATTCCCCGCTTTTTCTCTACCCCCCTTTTTAAATAGTGGGGTAACATTAGCTACCCTCAAATCCATGGGTACTGATCCTGAGTCTATCGAGATCTGGAAAATAATTCTTAAAGCATCTGCTATCTGAATGGCCACTTCCTTGAGTACCCTAGGATGTAGATTATCAGGCCCTTGGGATTTATTTGCCTTCAATCCCATCAATTTCCCCAAGACCATGTCCTTAGAGATACTGATTTCTTTCAGTTCCTGCCTTGCATTAGTCTCTCTGTTTCCCAACATCCTTGGGAGGTTATTTGTATCCTCTCTTGTAAAAACAGAACTAAAGTAAGAATTTAATTGGTCTGCCATTTCCTTATTCCCCATTATATATTCCCCTGATTCCGACTGCAAGGGACCTACTCTGGATTTCACCAATCTTTTCCTCTTGACATATTTATAAAAGCTTTCGCAGTCGGTTTTTATATTTGCCACAAGCTTACTTTTATAATTTATTTTTGCTCTCTTGATTAATCCCTTTGTCCTCCTTTGGTGCATCTTGAACTGCTCCCAGTCTTCGGTTGCGGTACTTTTTTTGGCCAATTGATATGCTCTCTCTTTGGACCTAATGCTGTCTCTAATTTCCCTTGTTATCCACGGTTGAGTCACCTTTTTTTGGTTTATTTTTATGCCAAACCGGTCGTATAAACGATTTTTGCAATTTCTCCATTAGATCTGTGAATGCTTTCCATTGTCTATCCACAGTCAACTCCCCCATAAACACCACCCAATCAATCTTACTCAACTCCCGTCTCATACCATCATAATTCCCTTTATTTAAATTCAGGACCTTAGTCTCGGTTTTAATTTCATCACTCTCCATGTCGAGTGAGAATTCGATCATATTGTGATCGCTCCTACCCAAAGGGCCTCGCACAACAAGATTGTTGATTAGCCCCTTATCATTGCATAATACCCAATTTAAAATGGCCTGCTCTCGAGTTGGTTCCTCGACATATTAGTCTAGATAACCATCCCGTAAACATTCAACGAATTCCTCCTCCTCTGTATTTTTACTAATTTGACTAGTCCAATCTATATGTAAATTAAAGTTTCCCATGATGACGGCTGTTCCCTTATTGCACGCTTTTCTAATTTCTCTTTTAATGCCTTCCCTCACCTCTACACTACTATTTGGAGGCCTATATACCACCCCCACTAACGTTTTCCGCCCTTGTTATTCCTCAGTTCTACCTATATAGATTCCGCATCTTCAGAGTTAATATCCTTCCTGTCAATCGTGTCGGTCCCTTCTCTCACCATCAATACTACCCCACCCCTTTTCTTTCTTGCCGATCCCTCCTAAATATCGTATACCCCGGGATGTTAAGTTCCCAGGCTTGCCCACCCTGCAGCCATGTTTCTGCAATCCCAATCAAATCATATTTGTTTATCTCAATTTCCACAGCTAATTCATCTACCTTGTTCCGAATGCTTCTTGCATTAAGATATAAAGCCTTCAGATTTGCTTTTTTCACCCTCCTTGCTCTTTATGATTTTTTACTTTCGCTGCCTAACCTAACTTTTCCTGTTTTATCTTTTCTGTCCTTTGCCCTATCATACACTCTGCGGAGGCACCAGCAGATTCACACTGGGGAGAAACCGTTCACCTGCTCCCTGTGCGGGAAGGGGTTCGCTCGATCCTCTGACCTGCAGAAACACCAGAGAATTCACACCGGCATTTTGTTTGATTATTGTTTCCAACATAATTATTATTCCTAAGCCAGGTGTAGAGCTCATTGTATTTGTACAATGACTTGTAGGGGAAGGTCATTTTAAAGTTGTAGATGTACTTTCTACTTTAGCAGCAGCCATTAAAAGTTCACTGTCTTCTTCTTCCAGGTACTCTTCCGGTTCCTTTTCCACCTCCTCTTGTTTGAGTGCGGGTCTGCATTCCACTCCACGTTGAGCTGAATTCATCAGCCCGACGTTGAGAAGCAGTCACCGCAGCCCTCACCCAATCCAGCGATTCGTGCATGCGCGCTGCCGCGCGTGTCCCAGCGGCAATGACAGCGTGAGGGTAGGTTCCCCTCGATGTGTCCTCAATGTGCTGCATCAAAGACGCAGCTGCGAGTTCAGTGTCATGTCCCCCAACCCCCCCACCCCGCACTCGGCCATGCTACCTGATGCACTCGCGCATCTCCCGGAGCGATGTCAGGGAGTTCATGGCGGCACCATCTTGCGCTGCTCTGTGCATGGAGTACGCTGCTGCTACATTCAATCTTGCTGAAGAACTTCGCTGAGTCTTCGGATCCATCTGTAATCGATGCTGAGGCTTCAAATCTTCGGTAGGCCCAGAACTTTTGCTCTTCTCACCACTTTCATTCTCATATCACAAGCACTTTTTCCATAAAATTTTCAGGCATTTATCAAGTCATTAAATTCAGGTTTTGAACTGTCCTGTTGAGGAGAGATGGATTCCCACGTCTTCACCCTCATGAAATGACTTTACCAAAACTTTGTCTGGTCAGATTTCCTTCATTCTGCAGAATTGTGAGTTATCTGCACAAGGCCTCACAAAGATGTTCTCTCTCTAAAGGCTGGCAGAGACTGACCACGTGTTTCACAGCTATGTCCTGCTCACACATGGGCAGAGTTACATTTGGCCCAATCAAAAGTTTACACTACACATTCTTACCCTATACTATTGCCACTAAATACAAATGTCATTGCTACACAAATTGGCAGCCTCTCATCAGACCTGCTCGATGATTGGTTCAAAGTAAATTCCTGTAGACGGTCGTCTTACTAATTGGTCCTTTTGAATTGCCATGCCCGCATTACTGGAATGCTGCAAAACCTAGCTACACTATCACTTGCTGTTAACCCTTTCTTTTCTCATTTCCCCCCTCTTTTGGGATTCCATCACAACTCCCTTAGTGGTCGTGGTGGTTTATAAGCGGTATATTCCAACACAGGGGCCATTGCACACTTGTCCCTATCCCACCCTTTGCCACTTACTCACTACCTATTACCCTTACACCTCTATATTCCCCAGCCTCTGACACTCAGCTTCCAAAAGCTCCTGTTTTGTCTGAGCCTGTATCTTCTCCTCCCATTGCTCAGTCTCAACTTCCACTGACTCCATCATAGGGGCAGCTGGGCTTACCCAGTTCAAAAATGTTTTCTTAATCAATGGCAACAAGCAACATCCGATCGAGAGGAGAATTAATAATACGATTAATACAAGGATCACAATCTTAGTAACCCACAAACTCCAAAATCCAGGATTCACATGCAACCAGTTAAAGAAACGGTGGCCATATCCAGCATTGTCCTTTAATTCTTGCCGCAGGGACTTAAGTTTATTCCTAGCCTGAGTGAAGGAGCCATCCAGAGTGGTGTTGTTAGGAATAAAGGTACAACATTGACACAGACACCTCCTTCTTTAGCCATTAACCAGTCCAAAGCCTGTCGATTCTGCCACGTCATCTTGCTGGTCACCACAACCTGTTCTCCCAGGACACTCAATACATCATTGGAATAATTAATGAATCTCTGTTGGTTCTAATAAATATAATGAATCCATTCTGCATTCGTCTCAATTCCAATCATTGCTAGTAAGGCTTCCCATCCTGCTGCTATCTCATTCCTGGCCTTGTATTTTAGGTATGCCCCGGGGTTGTCCAATCACATCTATTCTTTTAATGGGGTCTGTAGTGTAGTCACGTTTTACTCGATGGTGTGGAATCACATCAGGAGTTAGTCATACTTTGTTTATAAGCATTCCTCGCACACGTCGACCTGCCCAATCTTACAGGAGGGAATCCCTTAAATCTCCTCCACAATCCCACCATACCTCTGCTACAGCATTAACTAGGGATTCCATAATATCGGGAGGGGCAGGTGGCATCTGCCCTGGGTGATTTTGTACCCACTTACCCCAATCCTTAAATTCTCCTGAGGTATTAAAAGTGACTTCACGTGGGCCTTGGAATTGTCCTACTTTATTGCTACCCTCTCTTTCATAACATTCAAACTTAGCCCCTGGGGCCCGTATTACTCCTGGAGGAGTCTGAGTATAATTGATAGTAGCCCAGGCATCAAAAGAGTTGCATTCGCCATCTTTTCCCGGAGAATTCCACTAGGGTCTCTATAATCAGCTGATTGATCTAACATGTAGCACCAGAGGCAGGTGGTTTGTTCATTTTTGACCCTTCCCTTTGTAGTTTGATTCCATCCACGACAGCTTTTAGAGTTATATGGGACTGGGACCTTTAACTTAGGTGGGTTTGCCACCGAACAAACATAACAATCTGATTGCCCACTTATACCATCCATTTCTCTCCACTTGATACCAGGTGATTTCTTCCTGTCCGGTTGTGATGCCTTGTATCATTCCTTCCAAAACTATTGTCAGTTGGCATCCGATCCAAATCCACTCCATCTTCGTTCTGTCCGTCTTCATCTGTTAGAATACAAATCCTACAACATATAAACTAGTTAGTATCCTATAAGTACATTTCTTCTGTTTCTTCTTCGTCTCCCACATTACCCCCTCCCCCCCCCACCCCACCCCACCACCTTTGGTTGGCTGAGCCAACCAACTTACAATGGTGTAAGTGCACCCAAGAGTTCTTGCCTTCCACTTTTACCACTGTTGGAGTGGTGAGGACGACCAAATGAGGTCCTTCCCGTCGAGGATCCATGGAGCCCTCTCATCCAATTTTTAATCATAACTAAAGAACCAGGCTTAATAACAGTTGGTGTTTGTAAAGGCTCCAGTGGTTGGAAAGCAGCTCTCACACGAGAGGCAGCTTGCTGAATTGCACGCCAGAGCCAGGATATAGGTAGCCCTATCAGAGCTCACGTGATGTAAGGTAACGGGGAGGGGAGAACAATCGTTATATGGGGTGTGCAGAGTATGTCCATAAATGATCTCCGCAGGTGTCAACCCATGGCAGGAAGCCGGTTCCGTAGGAACTTGGAAAAGGGCGACTGGGAACATTGCAACCCACGTTCCTTTTGTCTGCTCGCAGAGCTTTGCCAGTTTAGTCTTAAGGGACTGATTTATCCATTCCATCATACCAGTGGCCCGTGGGTGAAAAACACAATGGAACTGTTGTTTCATTCCAAGGGTATTACAAACCTCACGATTAACAGCCGCAATAAAATGCAGCCCATTATCTGAACTAAGGAACACCAAAATGAGGAATTAACTCCTTACATAACACATGCATTACGGTAGAGGCCTTGTTATCCCTTGTTGGGAAGGCCTCAACCCATCTACTAAAGCAATCTATTATCACTAAAACATATTTATAATTCTGACATCTGGGTAACTCGATAAAATCCAGCTGCAACGTATCGAATGGTCCTTCTGGGAAAGGAGTTTGACCAACCTGGCAAGGATGGCCTTTACCTGGGTTAAAACGAGCGCAGGTGAGACACCTGCCGCTAACATGATCAGCAATTCTTCCTCCCTCCGGATCCCACCAAGTCTGCAGAATTGATGGCAAAGTGAAGTCGACCCACAATGAGGGGCATAATGTACAAGTTTGCCCGGCTGGAGTTACCAAAAGCTCCAGTACATCATTATAATAACAGCTGGAACATTTCCATCGCTCTATTTCTCTGTCAGAGGCGTCCTTCTGGTGGAGACTAATCTGGAGGGAAGCTATAAGGCTTGTTGAGGAGGACTCATGTTGCCCTGATCTTTGGGGACTCCATCCTGATAACCCTGCACTGCAGCTTCAACAGCTTTACCTGCTGCCTCATTACGCTTAGAAGTTGCCATGGGTATATGCTGCAACTTTAAGGAGAGCCGCCCTTTCTGGGAGTTGGATAGCTGATAACAAATTCTGAACAGTTTGTTTATGAGATATGGGGGTCCCTGATGATGTTATAAAGCCCTGATTTTCCCACAACTGTCCCAAATCATGTGCCACCCCCAAAAGCAGACCGGGAGTCAGTGTAAATATTAATGACCAAATCCTCAGAGAGGGTGCAAGCCTGTACTAAAGCAAAAAGTTCTGCTTGCTGTGCCGAGAATTTGTCCAGTTCCATCCAGTAAAGCATCACCAGTACGTCGCCTTCCATAAGAATCAAGATCTGAACTTCCATCGGTGTAAATTGACAGGTCGGGATGTGAAAAAGGTTGATGAGTTAAATCTTGCCGATGTATGGCTGCAAGATTTACCATCTGTAAGCAATCATGAACTGGTTCTTTTTCCACAGGGGGAGGCCAGGTTAATGGTCGTAGCACTTCGGAAGGTTAATTCAGAAGTACATTCTGTCTTGATAAAGTTAGAGATTGCGCCTGGAGTTTACCCCAATGTTCCATACACCCCACAACAGGCTGCTGTCGAGTTAACTTCACTGCTGACTGCAAGGATAAAGAAATGGCTGCTAAAATTTGGGTGCAACCTGGAAGACCCATCACTGTGGGATCCATTTTTGAAGAGAAATATGCTGTTGGCCGAAAAGAGTCACCATGTTTCTGAGTCAAAATTGCCGTGTGCAATCATGCAAGCGAGTGCAGAAGGGTTGGAAGGGACAATCAGATAAGGGGTGGCCCAGGGCTGGTGCTGCCGAAAGCAGGTGATGCTTCTTCGTCCAGCGGGAAGATCTGTGTTAGAGTGGGGTAGCGAGTAAGCAGTTTAGTCTACAGTGTAATATTAGGAAGTTCACTCTCCCTCCACTTTCTAACCTGTGTGGCTGAAGTCGATGGTGGCTTATTGCAAATGGGTTTCAAGCGAGCCTGATCTAAGATCCGATGTTTGTGGGAAACGTGGGCACCCAGAAACGTCACCGTCTGCTGTGCCACCTGTACTTTGGACCCAATTCATGGAAGCAGAGTGACAGTGTATCATCATCCATCTCCCTGGCAATTAGAAGATCGTCTGCCTACTGTACTCGAGTCCAACCCTCAGGAAATCGCAGTGTTCACTTGTTTGTGCAAACAGCAAGAAAAAAGTCAATGAATGGATGAACCTTTAGGGCAGCCGTGTCCATGTATACTGCGCAGCCTCGTGTGTAAAAGCTCTTCTCATGTAGAGGAAGAGTGCAAAAGAATGCTCGAAGGTCTTCTATCGAAAAGAGTCGAGTCCGCTGGTATCGAGGCCAAAGTATGAACTGGATTGGCTCCCACCACATGCATTGGCTGAACGATTGCATTTATAGCTCTGAGGACCTCCACCAGACGATACTTATTCCCAGTTTGTGAACTGCTAAAATGGGGGTGCTGCAAGGCGAGTGGCATGGTCGAAGAATGCCCCACTTGCATTTTATCATCTGCCCACACCTCTGGGGTTACAGAGTTTGGAATAATTCTCCCCTCGTGTCGAAGTAATTCTGACTCTTCCAAGGGAGGGGGATCATAAAAGACAACCTTTAAATCTCCCGGGAGTTCATATGTGCCTTGTGTCTTACCATCTACTTGTCTCATAGCATTTTAGACAATAGAGCCTCAATCTTTAGCATGAAAGGGCAAGTGAATGTGTCGGGTGCTCTACCGGCTCCCTGTCGCCACAAATTCAGAGGAATCCACACTGCATCCACAGGATCTGGTGGATGATGACTCGAGCAATGAACTGAATATTGTAACGTTGTCCTATCATCCTGGAAAAGCTGGACTAGTGTATCATTGACCCCAGGGGGATCCTATGCCAATGTAACGTGCTGAAATCCTCCTTTAAAGTCCAGTGCCCACTATTGGGGGAGAATCATAAGGTACAATTGTCGACTTTCTGGCTCGCTCAGATCCCTCACTCCGAGAGAAATACCTTCCTGTCCTCCTTCCAGAATAAGATCGAAAGCACAAATCAAATCTCGACCATAAAATTACATCCCGGTCCATCTGTTATAATGAACCCATGCTGTGTACATCTGTCCTGAAATTTCAACTCCAACTTATGTGATATCGAATAATCTTGTACTCCCTCAAAACCTGCCAGGTGCTGAGTTTTACCCGAGGGTGTGAGATTTGCACGAGTCTGGACAGTAGATACAGCAGCACCAGTATCAACAAGGAAAGGCATCCATTGTTTATTTCCACATAGCAGCACAGTGGGTTTTGTTAAAGAGGCCATGCCAGAGACTGGAAACGGCTGAATTAGTAATGATTGAAAGGATTGTTCTGTGAGAACAGTGGGTCTTCCCCCTTGGCTTTGTTCACTTCTGGGTTCCTCCACACAGTTTCTAGCCCAGTGTCCTCTACGCCCACATCTAAAACATTCTGAGTCTTTGTGGGGTCTTAAAGGCCGATCCTGACCACGTCCTCGGCCCAGACCTCTCCATGCATAGGGAGAGCCAGTCCTCGGACCATTGGGATAAAATCCCTGATAGAATCCCTGGTGGTCTGTCCATCCCGAATAACCTGGATAACTGGGTATTGGATCCATTTCATATCCACAAGAATCCAGAGGGTTCTTTTTTTAACTTCTGTGCTTTCCAACCCCCTGACCTTCTTTCCAGAAAGCCAGTACGGCTCGCTGCATCCGTGCAAGAGTATGTTCAGACTACCCAAGATCATTAATTCGAACAGATTCTGCCATCTTATGAGGTATACATCTCATTAAAATTGCACAGTACTGTGGTGTAGCAGCCCCCATTGGGAAAATCATATCGCCTGATTGAGCAGGCATATACTTCATCAAACTTATCTAAGAAATTTTCAGGGGTTTCCCCTTTTCGTGGTGGCATATGCAAGATTTTAGTAATATCAATGGGCTGCCTGAAGGTTTGATTTACAGCTGCCAAAACTGCTTCCTGAGCTTGTTGGTCCTGCTGGCCATGATGACCATGTAAACCTTCTCAGGTTGCGTGCCCTACCGCTTCTATAAACTTTGTAAACTCATTAGGGCGGAGGATTTGTCAAACCAATGACCATAAATCTCAGCTTGTCGCATTGTAAACTCCAATAGTAATTCGTAACAGAAGCTTGTGGTTTCTCAGTTTTATTTGGAGCGTTTATTAAAATGGCCATAATTTCATTTGGCTTCCATGGCCCCACAGTTCAAGGGTATTTGGCTCTTGGACCCCCCCCCCCCCCCCACACCCAGCTATTTGCTGACCAGCCCAAGGGTTTGGAACTGGCCAAATAGGAAACATGTGGAACTAATGCCTTATCTGGCTCTTCCTCCTCCTCTACTTCATCTTCACTTTCTCTCAGATAGGAGGGGAGGTCCAGATCATCTCTGGGAGCTTGTACTCTCTTTTTTGTTTAAACTTTATTAAAAATTTTATGACATGAATAAAATAAAAATTACATTTAAAGAAATAATAAAAAATAAGATAATAAAAATTAGAATACTACATCATTAAACTACACAAATTAAACCCCCCAATAATTATAACACAACATTAATCGTCTAAAATTAGTCCATCCTTCCCCCCCAAAAATAAAGAGTGAAGAATTAATTAACAATGTTGTAAATAAAATAGAAAAAACCCCACTTACAAAAAAAAGGATAAAACTTAACAACAAAAAAAAATCAATACTAAAATAATACCCTTAAACATATATTTAAATCAAACATAATACATGTATTTAACAAATGAAATCCACTTTAAAACTAAGTTCAAATATTAAAATCATATATCAACCACATATCTGTTATACAAAAAATCATAATTAATAATACATAAATACAGAATTTCCATTAATACCAAGTTTCCTTTATAATTCATCGAAAGAACAAAAATATCCCTTAGAAAAACAATCAGATAAACTTTTTATTCCCTTCCCCTCCCCTTATATAAAAAAGAAAAAAAAGTTCAAACTCTTATAAAATTCTCCATATTCTTCATTTATATCATCTTCAAAATTCTCTATCGAAATTAACTTAATTTTATTAAACTCTTCTCCCTCAATGTATTTGTACTTGATTTTCTTCTTATCACCTTTCCCCTCATCTTCCTCTTCATCTAATTCAACATCCTCAATTTTTGACTTATTATCTTCTGTGACATCATCCTCTTAAAAAAGAGAGAAAAAAGAGAAAAAAACCCCAAAAAAGAGAAAAAAAGGAGAGAAAAAACCCCTCCTAATTCCCTCTCAATTACAATCAGAAAACAAAGAGTTTAAAAAAATTATTTATTTAAAAAAAAATAATAAAATAAAAACCTTCACTTCTTAACCCAAAAATTAAAAAGAAAAAAAATACAGGTTGGAGGTCACGACTACCTCCTCCTGTTTAAACCGCCCAAAGCGGTAACTCCCCCAAAATATTGGGTGTGAGATAACTCACAGGTAGCTGATGACTTCTGGAAACTAGTGCCCACCCAGTTCCCTCTCCCAACTCCCATTTCATTAAATTATCATCATTATTTAAACTATTTAAACTCTTCTCAAAAAAAAAGATAAAAGATTTATTTTTTTAAATCAACGTTACCACTTCGGTCACCATTGCTTCCATTTCTTTTAAAAATCTGGATCCCACCTTACATCTCTACTCTCTTTGGAGACCTTGGAGGACTACATCGTTCCTGAAACTACATGAGCAAAGTCCATAACCTCTTTAGGATTGTCAAAGAACTTTGGCTGATTTCCATCCTGAAAAATCTTCAGTTCCGCAGGATACCTGAATGTTGCCTTATGTCTTTTTTTCCACAACCGTTCTTTCACAGAATTAAATTCGCGTCGTTGAAACATAATTTCTTGACTCAAATCTTGATAGAAGAAAACAGGATTATTCTGAACCATCAAAGGAGATCTATTTTGCTGGGCATTTCTAATAGCCGTACGTAAAATTGTCTCTCTGTCACAATAGTTTAAACAACGGATCAGAACAGGTCTTGGATTATGTCCTAAAACTCTATGAGCACGTTCCAGTATTAAACCTTCAGGGAATTTATCCTGTCCTAACACTCGTGGAATCCATTCAGTAAAAAATTTTCTTGGATCTGGTCCTTCTATGCCTTCTGGCAAGCCAACAATTTTCACGTTGTTCCGTCTAGATTGATTCTTCAAATAATCAATCTTTTTTGCTAAATTTTTATTTTGGATCTGCAATGTTTCAATTATTCTATTTTAATCTTGCAGTTGATCCTGTACATCGACTAAACCTTGATCACACATTTCAAATCTTTCAATGGTTTCAAGCTTAAAAGCTTCCACCATCGCATTAATTTTGGAAATAAACGGATTCACAAAATTAGCTAAGTGACTCAATACAGAATACATCTTATCTTCAAGATCCTTAACAGACATTTCAACAGAAGTAGATTCAGGCATAATGGGGTCTTGCTGTTCCTTAGAGACCACGGGATCTTCTGTCTCTTCCCTTAATTTAGTATCTTTTCTAGCAGATTGACTTCGTATAAAAATCCCTCTCAAAGTCCCCCCAGCAATGCCAGGAGACTGAAGATCAGGATTATCTTTAAGCCAAATCTCTTTAATCATCTTCACTGAATCGATGTCTGGAAAAACTGTTGTAATTGAAGATGCATTTTGCAGCGCCACCACTGTAGCAGTCGAATGACAGCTCTTTAACTCTCCAGCTGGTGGCGCTCCAGCTGATTCAACTGTCAAAGTCTCAGTAACAGCACCCACAGTGGCCGTTGTGTGAAATACTGGCACCCGGCCAGCCCTTTGTTCTGAAAGCTGCTGAATGCGACCTTCAGAGAACCTTACCGGTTTAAAACGGAGTTTCAATGCCGAATTCTGTACGTCTTCTTCTGGATTCATTCTACGCTGAGTCCTGGCTTCTTGTAAACAAGCAGGCCAAGACAATTTTGGAAAATGTAGTTTTTTAACAGTCTGTTGATGTTTTCTTTTTCCTTTTTTTTTGCATATAAACCACTAGGCACTGATCCAGCACCTCTTATTATTTATAAACTTTTAAAAGAACTTTAACGGGCACTTAAAGACAAAACAATAAATCAGAGTCAGGAGAGGTCTGGATGCACGTCTGTTCCCTACGCCATCTTGCCACGCCCCCGGAGCTTGTACTCTCTGATCGACATTCTTTCTTCCCCTCCTCCATTGTTGTGCTTTCTACACTGACTCCCGTCTAAAGCACTCTATCATGACTCCAAGAGCTAGCACTGACAGTCACACTCAGATTCTGAAGGCACCTCGGCTGATAGCTGTGGGTGATAAGCTGGGGGCCGTCCTTGTGGGGGAGCATAAGGCAGATTTAGAATGTGCCTTCACCTGAGGTCCTGGTTATGAATAAAACTGAAGCAATACAAGGTGATTCTTGTGAGGGTCACTTTAAAGAAAATATTGTCCCAGCTCGTCTATCTAATTCAAGTATTTTCCAGAATTTGGTTGAGAAGTTGGCTCGTTTGCAGACCCAGGAAAAGGAACAAATGAAACAGTTAATTCTAAAAATTAGAAAGTTGTTTTCAGTTGTGCCACAGAGTGCTTCAGTAGGTTGCCATGATGGCGATATTGAGATGCCAAACGTATCAAACAACATCATTACAGAATGAATATTGAAAAGTGTGAACTAGTAGATGAAGAGATTGAAAATAACATCGTTAGATGTTCTATTCAGATTGGAGTTCACCTGGTGTCCTGTTTCCCAAATCAGATGGGATGGCTAGATTTTACACTGATTTTAGAAAAGTTAATGCAGTGACAAAGACAGATCCTTATCCTGTACCTAGGGTAGATGATTGTGTGAATACGTTTGGAAAAGCTAAATTTCTTAGAAAGATGAACATTAAAAGGTTACTGGTGTGTTCTCTTAACAGAGAGAGGGGTAAAGAAATGTTTGCATTTTTAATCTTTCTTTGGCTTGGCTTCGCGGACGAAGATTTATGGAGGGGGTAAAAAGTCCACGTCAGCTGCAGGCTCGTTTGTGGCTGACAAGTCCGATGCGGGACAGGCAGACACGATTGCAGCGGTTGCAAGGGAAAATTTGTTGGTTGGGGTTGGGTGTTGGGTTTTTCCTCCTTTGCCTTTTGTCAGTGAGGTGGGCTCTGCGGTCTTCTTCAAAGGAGGTTGCTGCCCGCCAAACTGTGAGGCGCCAAGATGCACGGTTTGAGGCGTTATCAGCCCACTGGCGGTGGTCAATGTGGCAGGCACCAAGAGATTTCTTTAGGCAGTCCTTGTACCTTTTCTTTGGTGCACCTCTGTCACGGTGGCCAGTGGAGAGCTCGCCATATAACACGATCTTGGGAAGGCGATGGTCCTCCATTCTGGAGACGTGACCCATCCAGCGCAGCTGGATCTTCAGCAGCGTGGACTCGATGCTGTCGACCTCTGCCATCTCGAGTACTTCGACGTTAGGGGTGTAAGCGCTCCAATGGATGTTGAGGATGGAGCGGAGACAACGCAGCGTTGTCTCCGCATTTTTAATACAGTCAGGTTTATATGAATACAACGTTCTATCATTTGGTAAGAAGAATGCACCAGGAACATTTCAAAGAATGAAATTTTCTGTGGTGCAAAAGTTAAAGGGACTAGGGCTAGTGGAGTTTAAGGGTCTGCCTATTTATTCATTCAATCCATTTCTTTCTTTACTGAGAAGCGTAAGGTGGGGGAAGGGAGCCTAGTGCGCAGGCGCATGGCATCAGTCGGGCGGCAGGTTTAAAAAGGCCAGGGGAGCTTGCCTTGCTTTTCAGATGGTGAGGAGCCAAGAGAGTGGCTGCAGTAACTGACCAGCAGTGGTCGAACCTTTGATTTATTTATGTGCACATGTAGAGGGGTCGGGTGGGAGGAACAAGTGCTTTGTGAGTACTTATAAAAAGAGAGAGAGCTGGGAGTTGATTTGTGGGAGACAGTCATTGGGTTAATTGGTAGAGGGCCAACAAAAGGGGGAAGAGGTAAAGAAATGGCCCAGGGATTGAGTGGGGCACAGGGGCTTTGGCCAGTAGGGGTCTTTGGTGAGCGGAGGCTGTGGAGAGTGGGGGCTTTGGCGAGCAGGGGCTTTGGAGAATGGGGGGATTTAGTGAGAGGGGGTTGTGGTGAGTGTGGGATTTTGGAACGGGGGCATTGGTGAGCGGCGGCTTTGGGAGCAGGGGCTTTGGCAAGCGGGGGCTTTGGGAGCAGGGGCTTTGGCAAGCGGGGGCTTTAGGAGCAGGGGCTTAGGTGAGCAGGCATCTTTGGCGAGTGGGGCCATTGGGACCAGGGGCTTTGGCAAGTGAGAGCTTTGGCGAGTTGGGGGCTTTGTAGAGCGTGGGCTTTAGAGAGTGGGAGCTATGGAGAACGGGGGCTTTGGCGAGTGGGGTTTTGGCGAGCAGGGACTTTGGAGAGCAGGGACTTTGGAGAATGGGGCCTTTGGAGATCAGGTGCTTTGGCTAGTGGGGTCTTTGGCAAGCAGGGGGCTTTGGCGAGCAGGGGGCTTTGGTGATCAGGGGGCTTTGGCGAGCAGGGGGCTTTGGCGAGCAGGTGCTTTGGCGAGCAGGGACTAGATGATAGAGTGAAAAATTAGATTAGTAAATTTGCAGATGATACAAAGGTTGGCGGTGTTGTGGACAGTGAGGAGGATTATCAAAGCTTACAGGATGATATAGGACAGTTAGAAGAGTGGGCTAAATGATGTTTGATGGCGTTTAATATGATAAATGTGAGGTGCTACATTTTGGTCAGACTAATCAAAATAGGACATACATGTTAAATGGTAGACAGTTGAGGAGTGCAGTGGAACAAAGGGATTGAGGAGTCATGAAACATAATTGTCTGAAAGTTGAATCACACGTGGACAGGGTGTTGAAGAAGGCGTTTAGTATGTTGGCTTCATAAATATGTGGAAATTGTATAAGGCATTGGTGAGGCCAAATTTGGAATATTGTGTGCGGTTTTGGTCGTCAAATTACAGGAAGGATATAAACAGCATAGAGAGAGGGCAGAGGAGGTTTACGAGAATGTTTCCGGGGTTTCAGGGTTTGAGTTACAGGGAACGGTTGAGCAGGCTGGGACTTTATTCTCTGGAGTGTAGAAGGTTGAGGGGTGATTTGATGGTTATTCAAAATTATGAGGGGGACGGATAGAGTCAATGTGGACAGGCTTTTCCCACTGAGAGTGGGGGAAGATTCAAACAAGAGGGTATGGATTGAGAGTAAAAGGGGAAACATGAGGGGGAATTTCTTCACACAGAGGGTGGTGGGGGTATGGAATGAGCTTCCGGCAGTGGTGGTAGAAGTGAGATTGATGTTAATATTCATATGAGCATATAACAGTTTATGGCATGGAAACAGGCCATCTTGGCCCTTCAAGTCCACTCCAGTTTACTCAAACAACTCCGCTAGATCTCCCCACCTATTCTCTGTCCATAACCCTCCAACCACCTCTTATCCAGGTATATATCCAGCCTCCTCTTAAATGAAAGAATTGACTCTGCCTCAACTATTTCCTCCAGAAGATTATTCCATTCAGCCATCAAGGAAAGGTTGGATAGATGTATGGATGGGAGAGGATTGGAGGTTTCCTGGTCAGTGGGACTGGGTGGGAGAAAATGTTCGATATGAATTACTAGGGCTGAACTGGCCAGTTTCTGTGCTGTAAATGGTTCTATGGTCATGGAGAAAGATATTTGGGAAGCACATATTGTTCAACAAACCTTCAGAAGCAAACTTTACTGTTAATTTAGCTAAAAGTGAATTTTGTTAAGCTACAGTTACAAATCTTGGTTATGCTGTTGGTCAAGAAAAATTGGCACCTGACCAGACCAAGGTTCAGATGATTTTTGAGTTATTTATACCCACAGGTTAGAAAGCTATTAGGAGGTTTTTCAGAATGGTAGGGTATTACAGAAAGTTCTGTAAAAACTTTGCTGAGATTGCCATATGTTTGACTAATCTTCTAAAAAAGGGTAAAAGGTTTATTTGGATAAACATTTGTCAGTAAGATTTTCACAAGCTAAAAGCCATTTCATGTCACAAACCTTGGCTTAAATCTCCCGACTTTGAAAAGCCATTTTCTTTTGCATTCGATGCGAGTGAGGAACTGACAGGAGCTGTTTTATTACAAAAGAATGACTGATAATATTGAACATCTAGTGGGTTATGTATCTAAGAAATTCAATCAACACCAAAAGGATTATTCTACTATGGGGGGGGGGGAGAGGGGGGTAAATATTATCTCTTGTATGGGCTTTGCACATTTTGAGGTTTATATTTGCAGTGCTAGGGGACAGGTTATGATTTACATTGATCATACTCCATTAGTATTTTTGAATAAATGATACACAAAAATAGATGATTGTTAAATTGGAGTTTAATTTTGCAAGAATATGATAATTCATATTAAAAGCAAGGATTATGTGATTGCTGATCACCTATCCAGATGTTGAATTTGTATGTTGTTTCTGCAATATTTGTCTGCACTACATTGTAAAACATAAGAATGTAAAATCTACCAGATAAATGGAAGATTGTAGTTTAAAATTTTGATCTTTAAAAAGCTCAAAATGTCCTTTGTTGGAAAGAGGTGTGACAGAATTGTTATTATTAATCTTTAGTTATATATTTCTTAGTAAAGGCTTTATAGGTGGACAGGGCCACATTCACAGACACCACAGACCCTTACACACAGTAACCATTTTGGAGGTTGAAATGTCTGTAAACCAGTGTTGGCTAAAGCTGTGTAAACATCTATAAAATTTTAAAGCTGTAAAGAGTCAAAAGTCTTACAACTGTTCTCCATTGAAAACTCAAAACAATAGATGTTTGTTCAGTACCATCTGTGTACACGAACAGTCATTGTGCTGGCTGGTCTCAGCTGACAATTTGGAGTCATATCCACTCATACTTTGGGAAGAGATGAAACTTCAAAGACAGCAATGATGTCATGTTACATGATTAAGGACATTTTCAGAGAGTGTGGGACAACAAGCTGCAGGAGAGAGCTGAAAATTATGGTACACAATACACTTTGATCCCAGTTAGTCACAGAATGCCTGCAGTTCAGTTTAGACTTCAGGCTTTCCAGGAAAATGACTTGGGGTCGGGGTGGTAACATTTCAGAACAGGAATGGCAGCCTTATTTCTGTTCTGAGCTTTTTAAACAACATCATCTTTCTGGGAAAATTGGAATAATTTCCTGGAATACAGCGACAGTGTTAAAAAAAACAAGCGAGATATGGAAAAGTGTACCATAAAGAAAGAGAGGTCGCAGAAGTGGAGTCCTGCACAGAAAGGCTGGGGTGTGCTTATCTCTCTCAGGGAGGGGGGAGGGGTGTGTCTAGTTGGTAAAGTGTGCTGAGTCCCACAAGGGGAGTGTTAGGTGTCTCAGGTTGGTAAAGGGAGAGGTATCACTAGCCCCTTTCAAATTTCAGCACCTTTCAATTCACAGGGGAAGTGATCCATTAAATCACCAACCTGGCAATTTAGGGGGGGACCCCCCACACACAATGATGCGTCACACACTCGCAGGAATTATCGGCAGTCATTCTCTTCCCCCCCCCAACCATTGGCCATCCATTGCGACGCCCCTTATCCCTCCCCCCCCCAGGGGCGACCGCTCTTCCTCCCTTGAAAATGACTTCTACCCCGGGCCCCGCAGCAGTGACCTCTCTTTCTCCCACCACCTCGTGGCAGTGACTCTTCCCACACCCTCGTGGCAGTGACCTCTCTTCTCCACTGAAAGCAGCCTCTCCACCGCCCCCCCCCCCCCCCCCCCATTCACGGCAGCAGGACCTCAGCTAGGGGTTTCCCTGTGACTCCAGTGTGCAAGCGCGGATGTCACCAGAGTAAGTGGGTTGGCCGTTTCTCCTTTCGAACTGCTGGAGCAGGACGCCTGGGTTTACTGGGTTCCTTAACCACCTCGGAGATAGGTTAGTGCAGACAGCAGCTTCAATTGGCTGTCTGCAGCCACTCTACTCGCTACAATGCTATGGCGCCTGATCGAGTCCCTGTGAAGCGTGCTGGTATTTTTAAAAAAGGGAGATAGAGTTTGGCTGATGGTGGACGCCATTTCCAGGGGCTCTTGGTACATATTGTATTGTGGAACTTAACAGTAAAGCATTTGTCAGAGGTTGCCTCTTGGTGTTGTCTGGTTATTCGATGCATCATCAAACATGGTTTCAGAGTCTGAACCTGAAGCCTTCAAGTGAAAAGTGCATAGCCAACACCACATTTGCCATACCTTTATGACTGGACCATAATGGCACATGGATTCAGAAGGCCTGACCCACTTGTGTTTGACGCCAAGTGGCCGAGAATTGGTGCATATTCAAACAAGAATACATCATTTTCATCGTGGCAGCGCATAGTGATAAGTCTGCCCAAGGCAAAGCACATATTCTAAATTTAGTGGGCACTGAGGCTATCGAAAGGGAAAGGTCATTCATATATGTAAGTGAGGTGTGTGAAGGGGGTTTCGTTATCAGCCCTGCTGCATCAAGAGAGGACCCCGGGTGTTTAAAAAGACAACTTTGAGAAATGAGCAGTCCACAAAAGAATTTAACGATGGAAAGGCACAGATTTAACAGGGAGTCTGTCCCAAACTAGAGGCTTGGTATCGATTCAATTGGATGTCAGCAACCTAAAAATCAGGGCAAAGACTTTGGAGCACTCTGTAATGACAGGATAATCTGCCACGAAGGCCTGAGCAAGGCACTGCTGTGTGACAACTAATGCTTGCAAAGACCACCTCCGTGTGTCTGGCTTACGAAACCACGGAGGAGAACAGCAGAAAGCTAGCCCCTCCGCAGCAGCAAGGCACAAGCTTAGACGCGGTCCAGGCAGGACCTGTGAACAGGCAGTGGCTGGAAGCCAGAAGACGACGAAGCCAACCAAGCCCTGCTACACTCTCACCCAGGACAGAGTGCAGCAACTGCAGCGGCGATCATGTGGAAAGACGAGAGATGTACCCAGCGTTCGGCCAGTAATGGAACCATTTCAGCGGATGCTGCAGAGCCAGGCAGGAACTCCCCCTGAGACCTAGATACAGAAGGATGATTAACCAGTTGGAACCTGAGCAAGGACAAACCAACTCGGATGATGAGTATTATGTTGATGGATTGACTGCAGACGGCAGGAGACCAGAATCAGAAGGAATTACAATGACGATCAATGGTAAAGCAACAGGCATGAAAGTTGGCACTGAGCCAAATGCAATGTCATGTCATGAAGAATGTTTAACCGACTGAGGAAGTCAGAACAGGTCATACTGTGCTGCAAGTCCACAAGTCTAGTGGGATACAGGGGTAGCAGAATCAGAACTGACAGCTCAGTGTGACTGTGGTGCTATGTTCAAGGACGGCTCCACATACGAACTGTTTTCATCGTCCAAGAAGATGTCCTGCCTCTGCTGGGCCTGAGCACAAGCATGGACATAGGTCTTGTTTCATTCAGCAGAGAGGTACACCAGATAAGTCCAATCGAAGATGATCTGACGCACAGAATCTGTTCTGAATACAGTGACCTTTTTACGGAAAACTGCCAGTGACATACTCCATGCAGCTCGACCCAGAAGTGAGGCCCATGGTTTGTCCAGCACGCCGTAACTGGTAGCAATGAAGGACAGGGTTAAGGCTGAGCTGGACAGAATACAGGACTGGCCGTGATTACCCCAATCTTTGAGGCCACCGAGTGGGCGTCCTCCATGGTGGCTGCTAAGAGAAAAGACGGACAGGAGATCCGGATCTGCATCAACCCAAGAGACCTCAATACAGCTTTAAAAATGAGTATGGTGGAGGAAGTAGCCGAGCAGATGGCCGACACAACTGTTTGTTCTGAACACAGTGACCTTGCCACCCCACTGAGGCAGTGGACGCATAAAAATGTGGTTTGGTCCTGGCAGAAGCAACAACAAAATGCATTCCATGCATTAAAAAGGCACAGGTCATGCCCACCTGTTCTATCATTGCTATGACGTGCGCAGACCTGTCATGGTAACCTGAGATGCATCACAGTATGGTCTGGGTGTAGCAGGCTTGCAGGATGGGAAACCAGTGGCCTCCATATGCAGGTCACTCACCACCACAGAGACCAGATACACCCAAATAAAGGAGTTGGCAGTAGTTTTCACCTGCTCAAGATTGAATAACTACATTTATGGTGACCAGAGACCATAGAGACTGATCACTTCCCTCTGGTCACAATTCTGAAACAGCCAATCCATGTGGCCCCGGCACGTTTTCAGAGAATGATGCTCAGACTTTAGAAATACGACGTGACTTTAGTTTACAAGTGCAGAAAACAAATGCACTTGGCCGATGCGTTATCTCGTGCTCCCAGAAAATGCATGATCCAACAAGCTGAGGAAGAGGACACGTTTGATATAACGACAGTAAAGCAGATCTCCACCTCCCAGTTGGAGGAACTGAGACAGCGCACGGCTGAAGATACAACATGGAGCAGTCATTATCAAGTTAAAAAGCCACTTTTCAGTGCATGGAGGCCTCCCACACTCCACTATCAGACAATGGCACCCAGTTCACCAGTGATAAATTCAGATGCTTGGCAGCAACCTGGGATTTCAGCCACATCACTAGCGGCCTGAAGAACCCACAGTCAAACGGGTTGGCTGAAAGAACCGTGAGGAGCATAGGGAGAATACGGATGTGTTCCTAAACCTGCTGCACCTAAAGAATATCCCTGGTGATGCCATATTGGGCTCTCCAGTACAACGATACATCCAGGAAGACACAGACGACTCTGCCTGTGGCAAGCGGACTCTTGGAGCCTCAGCTAAAGAACCCACAAGAAATTAAATCCCAACTGCTGAACAGGAGGCGAACACAAAAAAGGGGCTGTGTCAGAAACAGCCAGCTGCTCATGCCATTAGCAGAAGGGCAAGTCATAAGGGATGCAGACTCCACAGGACTATGACCGTAGGGGAATAGTTGAAAGGAGCTGCCAGGATCCCAGGTCATACCTGGTGACATCAGAAGGAAGGGTGTATCGGAGAAACTTTCGACACATCCTACCTGAAAGGTCGGACTCGGGGTCGGAGGAGGCAGTGAGTCAGCGCCTGGTGTCGGGTGAGAGGAGGAGGAGCCAGGAGACAGCATCAGAGAGGTGAGTAGAATAAATAGCTGGACTTACCGGGGCTCGGGCTTAGAAAGGTCGGACGGGGTCGGAGGAGGCAGTGAGTAATTGCCTGGTGTCGGGTGAGAGGAGGAGGAGCCAGGAGTTAATTGGGGTTGTGTGGAAAGGTATCTTTGAAACAACATATTTATAGTAAGAAAGGAGGAAATGGAGTCAGTTGGGGTAGTTAAGTGCTCCAGTTGTGGGATGTGGGAAGTCGGAGACACCACAGCTGTTCCTCACGACTACACCTGCAAAAGATGCCTCCAATTGCATATAAACAGTGACCGTGTTAGGGTGCTTGAGCTGCAATTGGATGAACTGAGGATCATAAGGGAAGCAGAGGCAATGATAGAGAGGAGTTACAGGAAGACAGTCACCCCTAGAAGGCAGGAGTCAGGGAATTGGGTGACTGTGAGGAAAGGAGGGAAAGTGCCAGTGCAGAGTACCCCTGTGGAAGTGCCACTCAGCAACATGTATTCGGCTTTAGATACTGCTGGGGGAACAGCCTATCTGGGATGAGTTGTTGGAGTCAGGTCTCTGGCACGGGGTCTGCCCCTGAGGTTCAGAAGGGAAGGAGGGATAAGAACAGGATACTTGTAGTTGGGGACTCATTAGTCAGAGGGACAGATAGAAGGTTTGTGGGATGAGATCGGGGATCCAGGTTGGTCTGTTGCTTCCCTGGTGCCAGGGTCAGGGATATCTCTGATCGAGTACATAGCTTTCTGCAAGTGGAAGGAGAACAGCCAGAAGTCGTGGTCCATGTGGGGACCAATGACTTAGTTAGAAGTGGGGATGACGTCCTGAAACAGGATGATGTGGAATTAGGTAGGATGTTAAAAAACAGGACCTCCAAGGTAGTAATCTCTGGTTTGCTGCCGGTGCCATGCGCTAGTGAGGGTAGAAATAGGAGGATGTGGAGGATGAATGTGTGGCTAAAGAGATGGAGCAGGGGGCAAGGGATAAGATTTCTGGATCATTGGGATCTCTTCTGGGGAAGGTCGGACCTGTACAAAAGGGACGGACTCCACTTGAACTGGAAGGGGACCAATGTGCTGGCAAGCAGATTTGCAAGAGCTGTGGGGGAAGGTTTAAACTAGTTTGGCAGGGGGGTGGGGAACAGAGTGTGAGAGCAGTGTCAAGGGAGCATGGCCACCTAGATAAGAATAAAAATGATAACAAAGATAGGATGGAGATTAGGGTAGAAGGAAGAAAAGAGAATATAGGTAAGAGTCATTCTCTGAAATGCATATATTTTAATGCAAGAAGCATAGTGAACAAGGTAGATGAGCTTAGAGCATGGACAGATACCTGGGGTCACGATATTGTGGCAATTAGTGAGACCTGGCTACAAGAGGGGCAGGACTGGCAACTTAATGTTCCGGGATACATTTGTTTTAGATGTGATAGATCGGGGGTAAAAAAAGGAGGAGGAGTTGCTCTGCTTGTTAGGGAGGACATTACTGCCGTGAGGTGGCAGGATGGTGTGGAGGGATCGACCAGTGAGGCTGTTTGGGTGGAATTGAGGGGTGAAGGAGGCTTGAGGGTGCTAATAGGGGTTTATTACAGACCACCAAATGGGCCAAAAAAATTAGAGGAACGAATTTGTAGGGAGATAATGTATATGTGAGAGAATCATGAAGTAGTGATCATGGGAGATTTTAACTTCCCTCACATTGATTGGGATACCCATACAGTTAGAGGCCTGGATGGGCTGGAGTTCGTTAAATGTGTTCAGGATTGTTTTCTAAATCAGTTAGTAGAAGAACCGACTCGGGACAGTGTAATACTGGATCTCCTGTTAGGGAACGAGCTAGGTCAGGTATCGGACATTAATGTTGGAGAACAAATTGGGTCTAGTAATCATAACTCTGTTAGTTTTAGGGTAGTTTTAGGGAAGAGCAAGGAGGGGCCTAAAGTTGCGGTTCTGGATTGGAGAAGAGCAAATTTCGAAGGAATAAGAAGGGATTTGGGGAGTATTGAGTGGGACAGGATATTTTCAGGTAAGGATGTAAATGAAAATTTTGAGGGTACAGAGTAGATATGTCCCAGCGAGGATCAAAGGAAAGGCTGGAAGTCATAGGGAGGCTTGGTTTTTGAGGAATATTGGAAATTTGGTTAGGAGGAAAAGGGAGGTGTACAAGAGGTATAAAGAGCAAGGAGCTGAGAATTTGAAGGTGGACTACAAGGAATGTAGAAGGAATCTTAAGAAAGAAATTAGAAAGGCCAAAAAAAGGCACGAAGAGGCTTTGGCAGACAGAGTAAAAATAAAGTAAAAGATTAGTGACGGATAAAATTGGACCCCTTGTAGATAGCGAGGGTAGGCTGAGTGAGGAAATGGGCAAAATTTTGAATGATTTCTTTGCCTCGGTATTCACTAGGGAAAAAAATATTGTACCAGTTGAAGTAAAGAAAAATAGTGGGGAGGTCATGAAGCATATAAGGATAACCGAGGAGGTAGTGATGGCTGTGTTGAAAAAGATAAAGGTGGATAAATCTCCCGGACCAGACAAAATATTCCCAAGGACACTCAGGGAGGCTTGTGGACAGATAGTGGGGCCATTAACAGAGATATTTAGGATGTCACTGGCCATGGGGGTAGTGCCAAAGGATTGGAGGGTGGCGCATGTGGTTCCGCTGTTTAAGAAAGGATCCAAATGTAAACCTGGGAATTATAGGCCCGTGAGTCTGACGTCTGTGGTGGGTAAGTTGATGGAAAGTGTTCTGAGGGATGGTATTTACAAATATTTGGAGGTACAGGGATTGATAGGGAGTAATCAGCATGGTTTTGTCAGGGATAGATCATGCTTGACAAACCTGATTGAGCTTTTCGAGGTGGTTACAAAAAGTGGTGGATGAAGGGAAAGCTGTGGATGTTGTCTATTTAGACTTTAGTAAATCTTTTGACAAAGTTCCCCACAGGAGGTTAGGAAAAAAGGTGGAGGCATTAGGTATAAATAAGGAGGTAGTGAAATGGATTCAGCAATGGTTGATGGGAGGTGTCAGAAGGTAGTGGTTGTCTTGGGTAAACTTGTACCTCTCACTTTGTTCGTTTTAGATTGGTCTCAGTGTTTGAACTACCGAAAGAAAATAGACACACACACACCGAGAGCAGTTCAGATTATACAAATGTTTATTACAAATTCAAAAGCTGATTTCACACTACAATATGCAAGCCCTTCCCAACTACACTTATCAACGCCTGGACTGGTCCCAACTGCCGAAGCGAGGCAACGACTGCACACTTGTAGTAGGTTGTCAGGGCGCCGGTAGCAGCTTCTCCACCTCCCCTGACCAGGACGTTGGCTGGACTTCAGAAGTTCTTCTTCTTCTTGTTGAGAGATGTTGCCACCTCTTGGAGAGTCTCTCACTTCAGCAGCGGGACCTTGCCTTTTATTACCCAAAAAGTGCTTACCCAAGCACCTATTCCCAGCACAGCAAGAAAGATAAGCAAGCAAGCTAGCATGCGAGGCTTCTAACGAATAACATAATTTTCAGCTTATCACTTTGAATACAATGGTTTATTCTACATCAAGGCTAGGCTCTGACAGTCTGTGACCAAAACAAGCAGGAAGATTAAATGTTCTTGGTACACAGATGTCCTTTCTTCAGATAACAGCATCTCTGGTCCCTCGGTGGAATTTTGCTTATGTCTGCTGAGTCTAAAATTAGGTTCTCAGCCTTGCAGAACCCAAAGCTGCAAGTTTTAAAAAAAAGGTTCTCAACTCTGCAGAACCAAGAGCTGGAAATTAAGCAAAAAAGCAGGTTAAAAAATAGGTTAGAATCTTCCATTACAGTGGTAGAAAATTGTTTGTCCAATTGGAGGCCGGTGACTAGTGGAGTTCCTCAGGGATCGGTCCTGGGTCCACTATTGTTTGTTATGTATATTAACGATCTGGAAGTAGGGGTGGAGAATTGGATAAGCAAGTTTGCGGATGATACAAAGATTGGTGGTGTTGTGGACAGTGAGGAAGATTACTGTAGATTAAAAGGTGATTTAGGAAGGCTGGAGGTGTGGGCTGAGAAATGGCTGATGGAATTTAATACAGGTAAGTGTGAGGTTCGTTTGGCGAGGCTAGTCCACCACTCATTTTGGATCTCCCGGAGTTTGCGCTGAAGATGGCTGCATGCGCAACGGAAGGCTCATTTCTTCTCTGGCCAGGACGGCTTTGCAAGGTGAGCCTGGTGGGCATCTTGCTTCTTTGCCAGCAGCTCCTGGATTTCCTGGTTGTTTTCATCGAACCAGTCCTTGTTTTTCCTGGAGGAGAAGCCCAGTACCTCTTCAGAGGATTGCAGTATGGTAGTCTTCAGATGATCCCAGAGGGTTTCAGGGGACGAGTCCGTGAGGCGGATTGCATCCTCGAGCTTTGCTTTGAGGTTTGCTGGAAGTTTCCTCTCACTTCGTCTGGCTGCAAGTTTCCAACATTGAACCTCTTTCTGGGGGCTTTACTGTTCCTGGACTTTGGCTTGAAGTGAAGGTTGAGCTTACAGCGAACCAGCCGGTGGTCAGTGTGGCATTCTGTGCTGGGCATGACCCTGGTGTGGAGCACATCTTGTTTGTCTCTTTCTCGCACCAGGACATAGTCCAGGAGTTGCCAGTGTTTGGATCGGGGATGAATCCAGGTGGTCTTAAGGCTGTCCCTCTGCTGAAAAAGGGTGTTTTTAATGACAAGCCGCTGTTCTGCGCAGAGCTCCAACAGGAAGCGCCAGCTCAGCGTGGACATTGGCAACTTCAGGGGTTTTTACGAGGCTCTAAAGGCTGTGTACGGTCCCTCACCCCAAGTCCAAAGCCCACTGCGCAGCTCAGACGGCAAAGTCCTCCTCAGCGACAAGATCTCCATCCTCAACCGATGGTCAGAACACTTCCAAACTCTTTTCAGTGCCAACCGCTCAGTCCATGAATCTGCCCTGCTCCAGCTCCCTCAACAGCCCTTAAGGCAAGAGCTGGATGAGGTCGTCACCCGGGAAGAGACATATAAGGCAATTGAACAACTGAAAAGTGGCAAAGCAGCAGGTATGGATGGAATCCCCCCAGAACTCTGGAAGAACACTTCCAATCTCTTTTCAGTGCCAACCGCTCAGTCCAAGAATCCGCCCTGCTCCAGCTCCCTCAACAGCCCTGAAGGCTAGAGCTGGATGAGGTCCTCACCCGGGAAGAGACATATAAGGCAATTGAACAACTGAAAAGTGGCAAAGCAGCAGGTATGGATGGAATCCCCCCAGAGATCTGGAAGGCTGGCGGCAAAACTCTGCATGCCAAACTGCATGAGTTTTTCAAGCTCTGCTGGGACCAAGGAAAACTGCCTCAGGACCTTCGTGATGCCATCATCATCACCCTGTACAAAAACAAAGGCGACAAATCGGACTGCTCAAACTACAGGGGAATCACGCTGCTCTCCATTGCAGGCAAAATCTTCGCTAGGATTCTCCTAAATAGAATAATACCTAGTGTCGCCGAGAATGTTCTCCCAGAATCACAGTGCGGCTTTCGCGCAAACAGAGGAACTACTGACATGGTCTTTGCCCTCAGACAGCTCCATGAAAAGTGCAGAGAACAAAACAAAGGACTCTACATCACCTTTGTTGACCTCACCAAAGCCTTTGACACCGTGAGCAGGAAAGGGCTTTGGCAAATACTAGAGCGCCTCGGATGCCCCCCAAAGTTCCTCAACGTGGTTATCCAACTGCACGAAAACCAACAAGATTGAGTCAGATACAGCAATGAGCTCTCTGAACCCTTCTTCATAAACAGTGGCGTGAAGGAAGGCTGCGTTCTCGCACCAACCCTCTTTTCAATCTTCTTCAGCATGATGCTGAACCAAGCCATGAAAGACCCCAACAATGAAGACGCTGTTTACATCCGGTACCGCACGGATGGCAGTCTCTTCAATCTGAAGCGCCTGAAAGCTCACACCAAGACACAAGAGCAACTTGTCCGTGAACTACTCTTTGCAGACGATGCCACTTTAGTTGCCCATTCAGAGCCAGCTCTTCAGCGCTTGACGTCCTGTTTTGCGGAAACTGCCAAAATATTTGGCCTGGAAGTCAGCCTGAAGAAAACTGAGGTCCTCCATCAGCCAGCTCCCCACCAGGACTACCAGCCCCCCCACATCTCTATCGGGCACACAAAACTCAAAACGGTCAACCAGTTTACCTATCTCGGCTGCACCATTTCATCGGATGCTAGGATCGACAATGAGCTAGACAAATAGCGCCTTTGGAAGACTACACAAAAGAGTCTGGAAAAACAACCAACTGAAAAACCGCACAAAGATAAGAGTATACAGAGCCGTTGTCATACCCACACTCCTGTTCGGCTCCGAATCATGGGTCCTTTACCGCATCACCTACGGCTCCTAGAACGCTTCCACCAGCGTTGTCTCCGCTCCATCCTCAACATTCATTGAGCGACTTCATCTCCAACATCGAAGTACTCGAGATGGCAGAGGCCGACAGCATCGAATCCACGCTGCTGAAGATCCAACTGCGCTGGGTAGGTCACGTCTCCAGAATGGAGGCCCATCGCCTTCCCAAGATCATGTTATATGGCGAGCTCTCCACTGGCCACTGAGACAGAGGTGCACCAAAGAAGAGGTACAAGGACTGCCTAAAGAAAGCTCTTGGTGCTTGATACATTGACCACCGCCAGTGGGCTGACATCGCCTCAAACCGTGCATCTTGGCACCTCACAGTTCGGCGGGCAGCAACCTCCTTTGAAGAAGCCTGCAGAGCCCACCTCATTGTCAAAAGACAAAGGAGGAAAAACCCAACACCCAACCCCTGCAACCGCTGCAACCGTGTCTGCCTGTCCCGCATCGGACTTGTCAGTCACAAACGAGCCTGCAGCTGACGTGGACTTTACCCCTCCATAAATCTTCATCCGCGAAGCCAAGCCAAAGAAAAACAGGGCAGTTTGAAAGTGCCTTTAAAGCAATTTTACAGTGTAGATTTTAAGGGCATTTAAGCCCATTTTACAGGGCAGTTTGAAAGGGCCTTTCAACCCATTTTGCGGGCAGTTTGAAAAGGCTTTTTACCCCACTTTAAAGGGCAGTTTGTAAGGGTCTTTAACCCCATTTTACAAGACAGTTTGAAAGTGCCTTTAACCCCATTTTAAAGGGCAGTTTGAAAGGCCCTTTATCCCCATTTTAGAGGGCAGTTTGAATGTCCCTTTTACCCCATTTACAGGGCAGTTTGAAAGGGTCTTTAACCCAATTTTACATGGATTTTGTAAGAGCCCTTAACACATTTTACAAGACAGTTTGTAAGGGCCTTTTACCCCATTTAACAGGACAGTTTGAAAGGGCCTTTAACACCATTTTACAGGACAGTTTGAAAGGAACTTTTACACCAATTTGCAGGGGAGATTGAAAGGGCCTTTAACCCCAATTTACAGGGCAGTTTGTCAGGACATTTAATCCCATTTTACTGGACAGTTTATAAGGGCTTTTAACCCAATTTTTCAGGGTAGTTTGTAAGGGCCTCTAACCCCATTTTAATAATCGAAAGATGCTGGTCTGATTGGTGTTTGGATACCATGACTTTAATTATAAATGCAAGATATGGATTAGTACAATACAATTTCTTCCATCTATGTAACCACAGAAATTACATAGATCAAAATTGGAAATATCGGAGAAGTGTTCAGATGTGGAATAGAAATAGGAACGTTTGTCCATGCTACATGGTCGTGTGTGAAGGTGAGACCTTCCTGGCAGGAGACGACTGAAATATTAACAAGGGTAACAGGGGTGGCCTTCTCGCACGACCCGGAGCTTTATCCTTTGGGCAATTTTATTGAAATAAGTAATGAGCTAACTACATTCCAAATAGCTTTAGATGTGATGAAGAAATGTGTTGCAATTACTTGGAAATCCAACTCCCCTCGACACGATGGAAAACAGATGAACAGTTGTTACCTGTGGAAAAAAACTGACATACAGTCTAAAGAACATTTATAAAAATATGGCAACCATATCTGGGCTACGTCGGGGCCCAGATATTATAATAATAATAATAAATAAATAGAAAGCTGCGACTGTGACAAAAATATAAGCCGTCTCCCCAATGAAGATTTTCTTCTTTTAAAAACCCAATTGTAAGCCCTGATGGTGCACGGATTTATACTGTGAAAGGGGGGGGGAGGGAAGGGGTTGTTGTGTTTTGAATGAAAAACTTACATATTTATATCTGTACATCTTGAAAATGGAAAATTTCAATGTATATTTGTAGGAAAACCCCCCAAAATATTTAAAAAATGGGACAACAGAGGCCTCAGCCCATTAATAACAAGCAACTTTGACACTTGCCAATTCCAGCATAAACGATTGGTAAAGGTACAAAATGAGGTGACCCTATCAAAAGATCCTGAACTGCACATTAAATGGATGGCCTGAAGCCGAGAGGATTAGACCCAAATTAAAACCTTTGTAGCGGCTGCTACACAGATTGAAACACACCACAACCACGTTGGAGGTTTCAAACGAACTGTTGATTCAAACTTCGCTCGCACCCCTTTCAGGGCGGCATGAGCTCTGCACTGTGTCAGTGGTGACGTCACCATGCTCGCCCAAGGCGTGCGTCTTGTCCTAATCCACATGGCACAGAGGTCCCCTGATGGCGCCATCTTCTCGCAGCTGCCTCACCGGCACAGCGGTACAAGTGGTTCGCCACGAGGATGTACACTGCCACACAACTCCCCCAGAACTGGTTTACACATCTCGCTGCCTGGGCAGCTGACCTCGTCTTTTTGGCTGGGCCATCACTACCAGTTGGCTAAGGTCCAGGTGAGCCACCTTGAGACGGTTGATTCTGAACAATTCCCTTTTGCCCCTGATGTCCAGGGTGAATGTCTTGCCTGAAGGTTGCAGAATTTTGTAGGGGCGCTGCAGGGGGGCAGGGTGTGGACCTTGCCAGACGAAAACAAAGTCAGCCGTGGCCAGTTCTTTGGAGATGCAGGATGTGGTGGGTCGGTGGTGGGGACACTAGTGAGGTGAGCTTGCCCCGCAAGTCTGCCAGCAAGGACTGATTCTCGGTTTCGGAACCAATGTTTGTGTCAAAGAACTCCCCGGGTAGCAACAACGGTACGCCATAGACCAACTCCACAGACTATACCTGTAGGTCTTCTTTCAGAGCCATTCTGATGCTGAGCAGGACCCAGGGCAATTTGTCCATTCATTTGGGGCTGGTGAGGCGAGCCATGAGAGGTGACGAAGTGCTGGTGGAAGCGCTCCACTAGACCATTGGCCTGGGGATGGCATGTGGTGGTATGGTGAAAATTAATCCCCAGGAAGTTCGGCAGCTGTGACTAGACGGCGGATGTGAACTGCTGCTTGTCATGTGTGTCGGAACTCCGAACCTGACGATCCAGTGGCCGAGTAGGTTCCTGGCGCAGGACTCAGTGGAAGTGTCTCTCAGCGGGATGGCTTCTGGCCACCTCGTCGCGCGGTCCACCACTGACAACAAATAGCAGGCATCTCTGGACACTGGCAAGGGCCCCATGATGTCAATGTATATGTGTTCGAACCTCATGGCTGTGGAGTCAAATTGCTGTACCGGGGCCTTTACATGGCACTGTACTTTGGAGGACTGGCACTGCACGCAGTTTCTTGCCATCTGGGCTACCTATTTCTTGAGGCTGTACCACAAGAAATATTCTGCCACCTTGTGAACAGAGGTCTTTTCCGAGGGATGAGCCAAGTCATGGACCATGCTGAAGGCCTGCATCCTCCATTTCAGTGGGACTACCGGGCACGACGAGCTGGTGGAGGCATCGCAGAGCAGCATGTCGGGGCTGCCCAGCAGTTTGAGGTCCTGGAGTTGGAGGTCTGTGATGGCAGTCCAGAAAGCTTGTGTTTCTGGGTCCTCCTGCGCCTGAGCTAGCTGGGTGTAATCCAGACCAGGGCAAGGCTGTGGATGGTGGGCCTTGAGAGCATGTCTGCATCGACATTGTCCTTACCTGCCCGGTGTCAGATGTCAGTGGTGAACTCCGATGTCGCTGCAGGCGCGCCGACCAGGGGTCCTTTGATTTTGCGAGGGCCTGATGAACAGTTTGTGGTTGGCAAACAGTGAATGCCTGCCCTCCAGGAAGTACCAGAAGTGTCTGATGGAAAGATACAGGTTCAGAAGCTCACTGTCAAAGGCGCTGTATTTTAGTTCCAGGAGGCGGAGGTTCTTGCTGAAGAAGGCAAGCCGGCACCACTGGCCTTTGACTGATTGCTCCAGGACACACCCAACGGCAGTGGCTTACGCATCCACCAAGAGCATGG